>NW_007467453.1:0-329 GCF_000475195.1 Diaphorina citri | reverse complement strand
TCAATTAAGGAGAAAGGGTTAAAAAGTTATTGAACATGATCTCTGTAATTAACAGTTACAACTCCATTATTAACCCTTGCATATAAAACTGCAGGGGGGTATAAAACTGGAGAACTTTTTATAAGAGGGGTTTAACTCTTTTTTTAGTTAAAGTAAAACGTCTGCTCTGAAAAATCTTGGGAGTAGAAAAAAATCATGTTGATATCTCGATTATTCACGAAGATAGACATTTTTTGTGAAATTCTTCCAGTATTTTTTTTTATTTATTATTATTATTATTATTTTCTTTTTTTTTACTAGAAATCAAAAAAATTCAAAGTTGTTTTCCT
>NW_007467452.1:0-329 GCF_000475195.1 Diaphorina citri | reverse complement strand
CATCCCAGGTGGAGGTGTGAAACTAGAATCTGATGATAAACAGGTAGCACTGAATGAGTCGGATAACACTATAGTGAAGCTTAATGGTGATATCATCGATGATGAGGATGAGGTAAGTAAATATAGAATAGAATATACCTTGTTTATACTGCCATAATGAGACTGAAAAGTCCCTTTACTCCCGCAGTCTAACCAAGGTCTTATATATTTGACACATTATGGGGAGTACATTTTACAAAATAAACACCCTGATTAAATTTAACAAACAAAAAAAAGTGTACAGCGAAACGAAATTAATGCGGCCTTCGGCCGCTGGCAAGCAATGTTAG
>NW_007467451.1:0-329 GCF_000475195.1 Diaphorina citri | reverse complement strand
TTTGTAAAACGAATAAGAAACAAAAACAACACCAAACAAAACAACAACAACAAAAAGCAAAACAACAAAGCAACAACAATAACAACATCATAAGTTCATGCTTTTGCAAGTAGAAAATCTGATGTTAAAACATCAGTATTGAAGTAGAAGGAGAGAGAGAGAGAGAGTGAACGGGAGGAGGAGGAGGAGGAAAAGAGTGTGAGAGAAAGAGAGAGAAAAAGAGGGGGAAAAAGAGAGAGAAAGGAGAGAAAGAGAGGAGGAAGAGGAGAGAGTGAGAGAGGAGATGAATAGGGGAAGAGACCCTCTCCTAAACATCTTTTCTTCACTTC
>NW_007467449.1:0-329 GCF_000475195.1 Diaphorina citri | reverse complement strand
AAGAATAATGAAGACTATATATTTTCTAACATTTACAACTGATTTGAAATTTCAATTTTGTATGTATTTTGTCATTTTTTGGAACACAGCTTAGTTTTTTACACTTTTGTGTTCACTTTGTCAATCTCTCTGATTGAGATTTGAATTTTTGTACTTTGACGGACTGGATACTGTTTTCATTTGACATCTACATCCTACGTTATAGGTATTACCTACTCTGTGTTTGTATATTCACAGAATTAATGAGTACCTAGGTAAATTATTCAAGGTGCTGAAAAAGAAATAGGTATCTACCACATTTTAATATGTAGGTTTCAGTTATCTAAGAC
>NW_007467448.1:0-329 GCF_000475195.1 Diaphorina citri | reverse complement strand
TTAGGTACCTACCTAAAGCGCCTAGTGGTATTTCAACTACTTTTTGGCGGTTTTCAGCTTTAGTATCTACCTACGGTGTGAGATATCGAAATAGAAAGTTAAAACATGGGATTAGGTACTCTTCAAAGCAGAGCAATTTTCTTCTTTGCCTATCCTTCTACAGAAGTCCCTCAGTCAGATAAAGTAGACCAGCTTAGTCTGCTGGCTGGGGGGACTTTAAACAAGGAGTATACCAGCCCCCTTGCCAAAGGAAGAGCAAAGGTTGAGTGCGAAGGCCATCCACTCGTAAAATTTGTAGCCAAAACCAAATGTCAGCCCAAAGCAAACAC
>NW_007467447.1:0-329 GCF_000475195.1 Diaphorina citri | reverse complement strand
GTGGGGCAATTGAAAATATGGTCCACGGTTAGGGTATCACCGCACCCGCAGGTGGGTCGAGGGTCTCTCTTGAATAAGACTACCTTTGTTTGTTGTGAGAAAAAGAACTTTGCAAGAACTCGACCTACGCTATAGTAGAAATAGAGCAGTTGCGCTTACGTGGGTGATGTTTCAAAGTCATGGAGCAGGAAAAATGAGGACCAACGGAATTTTTCTTTTCCTCCTACGACTTCTAGATCCCGAGATAAATCGACCCCCACAAAAACACAAATGTGAAAAAAAAGGCCAAGTTCCTATCCAAAAATGTCGGCCTATAAAAGTGGTGAGAT
>NW_007467446.1:0-329 GCF_000475195.1 Diaphorina citri | reverse complement strand
TTGTAGAAGCCCTTTTTAGGTAAATTTCCTTTAGTAGTGAGCTATTCACTTTCAAGTGACTTCTACAGATCACCGAGCACGTGCTAGTTCTCCAGATTTCTGAACACAGCCTAGGTATTCAGGGCTCCGGAAAAATTCCAATACTAAAGTACTGCATAATTTATTATGATTACCCATTCCCACGCATGTCAATTTCATTTTCTAATTCATTGAAATCCAAGTGAAATTCCCCTGTCCTATATTAAGTCATCGACGTCACTGTATAACTGCTAATGTCTTCAGTGACGTCGATCCTATCTTAAAATCGCTAAAATTTCAGGAACTAACTC
>NW_007467445.1:0-329 GCF_000475195.1 Diaphorina citri | reverse complement strand
AGGAAATCAAGAAAGGCTTTCCGCTTTCTTCCCTCGGAGTTCTCTGGAACAATGGCATACTTATTTTGATTCATTAGAATCATTAGATACTTACGTCTTGTACCTAATGGGTCTTTTTTGACACTATCCATTAGATTTCCTGAATTCTACTGTGGCATTAAACTCATGATAGGTATTTCTCATCAAATTCAAGAATGTGGATATTATAAGACCCATTATCATCTCATTTTATATTTTACCCAATAAATACCTAGATAGTTGCTATAGGTTCCATTTCTTATATGATTTTTAAATCCATGAGTTTTCAATGATATTTTTGAAAAGAGATC
>NW_007467444.1:0-329 GCF_000475195.1 Diaphorina citri | reverse complement strand
ATGTGTAATTGTGTACCATTACTACATATACTGGGTTCTAAACACTCTCAGTACCTTTTGGAAAAAAGTCAGTACCTACTTCAGTACCTTGAGGTCAATATTCAGTAACTTTTCGGACTGTACTTGCTCTGATAAGCCGTCAAATTTCAAAATTTGCTTTTGTTATTCTTTGTCCGCCATTACGCAATTTGTTTTCGAGTACCGCGGAGGGTCTCTCAAGTACCCCTCGTTGAGAATCGCTGACTTAGAGGAAACTCATCAAGTACTGTCCATCGATATTGCACACGATGTACAGTCCATATCACACATCAAGTGCAGTCGACATAAAG
>NW_007467443.1:0-329 GCF_000475195.1 Diaphorina citri | reverse complement strand
GACCTGAGTAGTTACAGTTTTAGAAAAGAAAGGAACTTTTAAAAGGAAATGTGTAGTTACAGATCTCTCTATCAAAATAAAAAACGAGGGAAAACGATTTCTTCTCATCCGTGATATTTAACAGGTGAGAATATTCTGTATCAACATCAGCTGACACACATTAGAGGAAGAAGTCAAAATGACCTACTCTTGAAGTTAGGTGTCCCTAATGACATAACTAAGGAAGATAAGAATGAGGGAGAGGGGAAGACCAAAGGTAGGGAATAAGGGGGAACATCTATCATATCTTGAAAAGCCGGGAGGTATGAGACAGATAACACGAGGGTTGG
>NW_007467442.1:0-329 GCF_000475195.1 Diaphorina citri | reverse complement strand
TTTTTTTTTTTTTTTTTTTTTTTTTAAGTTTGACTTGACTGAGTCTTATCGTCCCGAAATCGAAGAGAGAAGGAAGACAGGATAGGAGAAAGCCAGCCGATCCGAGAATGAACTTCAGGATAAAATCCGCCCCGGGCAGGAATCAAACCCATGGCCTGGTCACAAATGTTATGTACAATTTTATTCGTCTTCTTCACATTTTTTGGTAGTATAATTAATTATGTAGTAGGTTCGTTTTTTTTTCCTTACCAGTAAAATATCTATTTCTTTAATTACATAACTCTTTCCTTCCTCCCTCCTTATTTGTAAAAACTTCTACTAAAAAAAAA
>NW_007467441.1:0-329 GCF_000475195.1 Diaphorina citri | reverse complement strand
TACCTTATCTGAAGCGTACCATATCTTCCTCCTTCTTCTCTTTTCTTTTTCTTCTTCTTCCTCTTTTTCATTTTCTCTTTCTCCTCTTCCTCATTTTAAATATCCCCTACCTACCTTTTCTTTCCTTTTTCCACTCTCATTCTCATTTCCACTCCATTCTTCTTTCTACTTCTTCTTCTTCTTTCGTCGTCTTCTTCTTATTATTCTTAGTCTTCTTCTCCTTCTTTTCCTCTCCTTCCTTAACTTAATATTACCTTATCTGAAGCGTACCATATCTTCCTCCTTCTTCTCTTTTCTTTTTCTTCTTCTTCCTCTTTTTCATTTTCTCT
>NW_007467440.1:0-329 GCF_000475195.1 Diaphorina citri | reverse complement strand
GTTCGATGGAAGAGATTTGTCTGGTTAGGGGACAATGATCTCGGGAAGTTACTTTACAACTAACTGTAATTAAACTCAGATGAAGGGGTAAACGCTTCGATGTGCGACACACTTCATCAGAAGACAGGGAGATGTAACTGATGTATTTGACATTAAACAGAGAGACTTTGTCTGGCTAGAGGACGTTAAACAGAGAGTAGACTAGTGTCTAGCTGTGGGGCTATAAACAGGGAGAACAGCTAACCCTAACCAGCCTAGCTAGCTGGCAGTTTCAAAGGGATCTCTCTGTTTTAAAGAATAAGCACAGGTCCTCACGATGGTTGACTGCG
>NW_007467439.1:0-329 GCF_000475195.1 Diaphorina citri | reverse complement strand
GGCATAGTCTTCTAACTCACAAATTCTTACTTGATCGACAAGAACCACCAACGTGTAATAATTGCCAAGTACTGATTATAATCAAACACATACTCTGCGATTGTCCCTTATATCAAACCTTCAGAAGGAAAAACAACTTCACCGAGTTGACACTCTCTTCCCTGCTATGTGATGATTCCACTCAAATTGATAAAGTCATGAGATTCCTAAGACAATCTAAATTATTTAAATTGATTTAGATAGGTAGTTAGTAGGTATCTGATCTTTGTTGTAATACCTATTTTTAGGATTTTATATTATTAGGCAATTTATTGTGAAAATAGATAGAA
>NW_007467438.1:0-329 GCF_000475195.1 Diaphorina citri | reverse complement strand
TTTTCCCTTCATACGGGCCAAATATTCATGATATGTTCTGGGGAGTATTTATTTTCTAATGAAGAACTTCTCTTTTTTTCAACATTCCCTCCCATCCCTAGGTCCTACCTCCTAAGAACAAGCGTACGAGTGGATTGAAAATTGAAGTGAATACTTAATAAATGGAAGAAGAATAGAGAGAGGGAGAAAAGGAGGGAGTATGTAAAAGAGGGAGAAAGGGAGGGAGAGAGAGAGAAGAGTAGAAGACTGATAAAATGTATGCAGAAGTAAAAAGCAGGTATTATAGGAGAGAGAAGGAGGGAATTTGTAAACAGAAATGAAGTTAAAAA
>NW_007467437.1:0-329 GCF_000475195.1 Diaphorina citri | reverse complement strand
CCCTGTACGCTGGATGCACACCTTAGGTACCTTGTATTGGATATCTCCATTACCGTACACGATGTCGTGTATAATTAGGAATTTTTCTAGTTCATTAGATCTGCTTGTCAATTAATGTAAAATGTTCTGGTGTCTCGGATGTACTAATTGAATAACGAATGGCATATTCCATGAAGTAAAACTTCAGGGCCGAATTTCCCTGTGGTCAATTGTCACCCACAGTTACACACTTCGAATGACGGATTCATGATTACGTTACGGTTTTACTTAATCAGATTTCTGCGATAAAATCAGGCACAGTAGTCTCTCTGCATGTGCAGGTCAAAAAG
>NW_007467436.1:0-329 GCF_000475195.1 Diaphorina citri | reverse complement strand
CTACATAACTGTAGAACTCTACTAAGTTGGAAACTGTAGACCGGCGTCCAATGAATCCGTGTTGGGCGGGTGAAATATGATTTAGATTTTCGCAAAATCCTTTCTTATTGCACACTAGACCATAAAAGGAATATTCCTACCAAATTTCAGCTTTCTAGGTGTTGTGGTTCTCGAGATAGAGCGATCAGTGTGTGAACTATGAAATGTGAACTGTGAATGAGTGAATGGATCTTGTTCTTATAATATAAGATTGTAGGCTAGCCATGGCACCCTCATAAGCAGAGCGTAACCATTGGACCAATCCCAGGAAGGGATCTTCATTCGATACA
>NW_007467435.1:0-329 GCF_000475195.1 Diaphorina citri | reverse complement strand
TGTATGGCGAATGTAGCTTGTGAGATATGAGGGCGAGCTTTTTCGAAATGGGAAACCGCAATGAACAATCCTTCTCCTCCTCCTCCTCCTTCTCCTCCTCCTCCTCCTTCTCCTCCTCCTCCTCTCCTTCTTCTTTTTCCCCTCCTTTTCTTTCGCCTTCTTCTCTTCTTTCCTCCTTTTTCCTTCCTCCTGCTCCTCCTCCTCTTCGTCTTCTTCTTTTTCTCTACCTCCTTTTTCTTTGCCAAGTCTGAGCTTACCATAGTATGTGTCAGAAATATGAGCTGTCAAAGTGAAGTCTAACTTACCTTTTCGGTGTTGAAACGCTAAGT
>NW_007467434.1:0-329 GCF_000475195.1 Diaphorina citri | reverse complement strand
TTGCCGCTTTCTATCTCCTTTCCTTCTATCTCTCTCCTTGCATTCTTTATTTTCACTCTTCTACGTGGTTGAGTGCTGGTTTTGTCTTCTACTGTAAGAGTTTTTACTTTCCATTACCAAAATACTGTTTTTTTGCCCTCTAGCAACACCAAATTTCCCCTCTGCCCCAGCAAATTTCAAACGTCAATGAAAGCGTAAAGCAAGAGTACGAAAATTCGTGGTGTATTTCTTTCGAGTCTAGGATAAACAGGTACGTCCAGCAGAAACGTATCGGTCAAGCATAATGTTTGATCAACTTGGCGGTGACTACGACCGATATTTAATATTGT
>NW_007467433.1:0-329 GCF_000475195.1 Diaphorina citri | reverse complement strand
AAGCCAGTCTGGTTAGCTTGGAGGGTAGCTTGTCTGCCTTGTAAGCCCTAGGTCGCGGGTTCGATTCCCGCCCGAGGCTGATTTTATCCTAAACAGATAAGATTCGTACCCGGAACGGTTAGCTTTCTAATATCCTGCCTTCCTTCTCTCTTCGATTTCGGGACGATAAGACCTTAGCAGCTACAGTTCCCTCTATCAAACCTATTTAAAAAAAAGTCTCACGTCACATTCCCACTACATTAAGGAGCATGTTCGCGCTCCGCCTCGCCAAGTCAAAATTTGACAGCCCTACTAAGAGAATATTATACTCCACAGTCCAAGTAACCATT
>NW_007467432.1:0-329 GCF_000475195.1 Diaphorina citri | reverse complement strand
CGGCCCTGCTTAGTTGATTTGGAGCCTTTGAGGTATTCCTTGAGATGTTCTTCACCATTTGTGTTACCTATTCAGTTATTTACAGGTGGTACCTACAGATTAAATTTAACTACAGATTCAGCAAAAAAAATAATAATAATAAAAAAAATAAAAAACAAAAAAAAATCAGCTGGAGATCCATGGTCTATTGAAGAAAACTTCTTATGACTCAAAATCTCAAAAACAACTCGACAATTTATTATTTTGGCCCGTTTTTAATCATTATTGAGCACAAAACATTTCAACGTCCTTGACAAATTGCTTCGCGTAGGAACGTGAGCCAAAATTTT
>NW_007467431.1:0-329 GCF_000475195.1 Diaphorina citri | reverse complement strand
TTTCCTAGAATCGACTGTGTTAGAGATATACAAGTCAACTAGTAGAGCAGTGAACTGTAGAAGAACTCAGTCAGATGAAAAAAAAAGTAAAAACTCGTCTATAGTATAGTAATATTACGTAATATTTGGGCCCAATCAGTAGAAGTCCAAAATACACCATGTTAAAATGTAAAAATATAAAAAGTATACCTATAAACTTGCATCAACCTATTATTGACATATACCTACATCTATGAATATAGGTCCATTCATGATGAAGGTTAGAGATTGAATTACAATGAACCTGTAACCTTTTACAAAGTTGTAGTCATAGTTCTTCCTAGTTCAGG
>NW_007467430.1:0-329 GCF_000475195.1 Diaphorina citri | reverse complement strand
CTAGTCATTAGACAGATTTTACTCGGGAATATCGGTGTATACTCTTCTGTTATTGGAAATTACCTGCGGGTCTTAATGCCGATCAAAGTTTGAGTGTTTTTGAGTCACATGCAATATTGTGCAGAACAATCATTTCAACTTTGCGTAAGTTCGCGACCACAACGACGACCATTGTAGACCATTGACCAAATGACCATTGACCATGGACCATTGACCCTCGCCAAGACCATTGACCAATTGACCATCGCGGAAAAAAAATACTCAGCTCAATTTCTTGATTTTGTGCTAGATATAACAGAGCCTTTACTATGTGCTAGATATAACAAAGC
>NW_007467429.1:0-329 GCF_000475195.1 Diaphorina citri | reverse complement strand
GAGAGAGAGAGAGAGAGAGAGAGAGAGGGGGAGAGGGAAAAAGCGGAAAAATCATTCATACATTTCTCGTTGTTCACTCCCATGTCTTTCAATTTTTTTGAGTGCAGTATGAATAAATGAAATCGTTTTTATATCTACAGGGTGTCACAGTAGAAAGAGGAGATCAGCATTCTGAGGGCCATAGTCATGAACAAAATACTGGCTCTCAAGCTATACACTGAAGCATGGATTCCAAACACCTGATTGGACAAAATTTGTTTCAGTCTGAATTGAGACCTATAAAATGATAATATTATGTAAGTAGATACTATTTTTTTTTTTTTTTTTTT
>NW_007467428.1:0-329 GCF_000475195.1 Diaphorina citri | reverse complement strand
GACCTAAGTCACACGGTCTGATCGTGAGTGGCGGACATTAGGATGGGTCTCAGCAACATAGTCACCTGCTGAATATACATACCATGTAGTAGTTAAGTGACTGTTATTCTGACTATAAATATGCTTTCTATTACTTTTCAGTAGTAACCTGGCTATAAATTTCGAACAATGCAAAGCTATGGACGTGATGTTCTGTTGAGGACAAAGTTGCAAGTGTAAGTAATGAGGACGTGAGTATTAAAACTGTGTGAGTACACTAATGGGAACTTCCACCATTGTAATGTGTACCTGTATGAACGATCAGCAGGCAAACACCTGAAGAAACTACT
>NW_007467427.1:0-329 GCF_000475195.1 Diaphorina citri | reverse complement strand
TACTCTCTATCTCTATTTATCTTTCCATTAGGTTTGTAACAACTCTATTTTCCATTACATTGACCCTCAAGATAGTAAAGATATTTTATTATTATTTCCAAGAATTCCAAGATACATATTGGACCTTTGACACAAGAACGGAAAAAGAAGGAGAAAGAGAGATCGAAATGTAAGGAGAGAAAGGTAAAGAGGAGGAAGAGGAAGACGAAGAAAAAAGGAAAGATGGAGGAGGAGGAGAAGAAGAAGAAAAAGAGGAGAAGAAGAAGAAGAAGACAAAGCCGAAAATGAAGGAGGAGAAGAAGAAAGAGTAGAAGTGAAAACCCAATGTC
>NW_007467426.1:0-329 GCF_000475195.1 Diaphorina citri | reverse complement strand
TTTTCTTATTTTCTGTTACAGGTGAGTTTCAGTCCATCATCAGAATATTCTGGCCCGAATGACATGTAAGTTAATTTTGATTAGAAGGGGGTTTTTTTTCCAAAGGAACTAACCGAGTCTAACGTCACTGTACATTTTGTACAAGGGGAAATGGTATCCGTCTGTAAATTGATGGCACCTTTTAAGCTACGTTTCCACTAGGGCGACATTTGCCGCGCGGTCTGTCACTCCATCAAGGAAACAAACTAGAATACTAGAAAATCAAAACGAATATGCGAAAAGCCGAGGGGCATGTTTCCATTAGCAATTTCCTTGATCTGAACCGACTT
>NW_007467425.1:0-329 GCF_000475195.1 Diaphorina citri | reverse complement strand
CCCTATCACCATTTTTTTTTTTTTTTTTTTTTCAGTGCACATATACTGATAGCTCTATCTCTAGAACGTGGACACCTAGAAAGCTGAAATTTGGTACCAATATCCCCAATAATAGATGTAACCTAATATGTTCTAGATGTGCAATGATTTTGCCGATCTCGAATTTTGGTCAATTTTCCTTGGCGAAGAACGGACAATCAACTAGTTCAGCCTTTCCTCTCTCTCTCTCTTAACTCTACTGTGACTGGGGTATGACTAGGGTGACCATAATTTTTTTGGCCCAAAGCGGGACACAGTCCTTTTTGGACGAGGGGGGGGGGGTGGTGGTG
>NW_007467424.1:0-329 GCF_000475195.1 Diaphorina citri | reverse complement strand
ATGTGGATGATCTTCTCCAGTTTTTCAAGCATTTTTGATTTCCATAATGTTATTTTCAATTTTGTATGTGTACAATTTTGTATGTGTACAATGCTACAATGCTACATTGGCATGTACTTCGCGGGCCACATACACAGAGACTTATAATGAGGAAAATAAGGTATTCGACATTTTTGATTGTCACTTTTTACTTTCCTTATCCTATAACAGGGATTGCCAACTTCCATGTATATGCGGGCCACATGCTACAAAATGCTACATTGGCATGTACTTCGCGGGCCACATACACAGAGACTTATAATGAGGAAAATAAGGTATTCGACATTTTT
>NW_007467423.1:0-329 GCF_000475195.1 Diaphorina citri | reverse complement strand
AGTAAAAAGTGAAAGTTTGTATTACTTACTAAGGTTAGGTAATCATGTACATTTATCAGTTTTATCTATTTTTTCCTGTATAACATCAATTTCGGTAATTGGAAGAAGAAAAAAATAACTAGATACGAAATGGAAAAAAAATCTCTGATTCAAGCACTTATTCTTGTTATTTATTTGTTGTTTCATTTGTTTTTGTTGACTAACTTTGTTTCCCTATGTTTTGGCAACAATATTCATTAGTCAGATAGAAGCAACTTTAAACACGAAAACTGTCAACAGCGAAAAAAAGTTTGGAAAGTTTGACAATCACAAAAAACTTGTTCGTTTTT
>NW_007467422.1:0-329 GCF_000475195.1 Diaphorina citri | reverse complement strand
GAAACAGAAGAAAAAAGGAAGACAGGATAGAAGAAAGCCAGCCGTTCCGAGAACGAACCTTATCCCTTCAGGATAAAACCCGCGGCCCAGCGCTTACAAGGCAGACGCATTACCAACTAACTATAGGCTATAGGCTGTAGTATACTATAAGGTAACTATAGGCTGGCCATGGCTCAGATTAATTTTATGAATATAGAAAAGAAAACCGATACCTATTTTTCGAATCGATTTATCTCGGGATCCAAAAGTAGTAGAAAAAAATCTGGTGTGAACATCACACGACTTTCTATTACATTTGCGGAATACATATTTGAAAAAAAAAAAAAAAA
>NW_007467421.1:0-329 GCF_000475195.1 Diaphorina citri | reverse complement strand
GCGATAAATAAAAACTTTTTATTTAAATAAATAATAATATAAACAATTCAATATGGAATAATTAATGCCAGGGCTACTCTAATAAATAATTATACATTTGCTGTCTTGGAGTTTCATGTGAGGTACTCAACATACATACAGGGTGGGCTCATAACACGGTGGAAATTAGGTACTTTATCAAAGCATTAGGTGGAGAATTGGGGATATACTTCTGTCTTATCGTACGTATGTAGATAATCGATAAATATCGAAGCTCTCCTTATATTTAGACAAAAAATATTTGTTTGGAAACTACACTATCAATAAAGCTCTTTTGGTCTAGAAATTTT
>NW_007467420.1:0-329 GCF_000475195.1 Diaphorina citri | reverse complement strand
GTTCACCCTATATTATTTCAGATTATAACCTGAAATTTATGTGAATTTGTTTTACTGATGGCGTTTTCCGTTTTATTTATTATTTTTTTTCTACCTAAGTACTTTTCTCTCTTTTTAATAGAATTTGAGTGCGTAAAAATCAAAACTTTACTGAATTACCTACACATTCCTATGAATCTTTTGATCAAACATTTCTTTTTTAGAGGTTTCCAGCAATCAGAAAGAACGAGACCAAAAATTTAGGAACGCATCACGTTTTCAATTTAAGTTAATAAAAAACGTTGACCATTTAATGATTTTATTGTTGCCCCATTTTTCTAAAAAGGCTG
>NW_007467419.1:0-329 GCF_000475195.1 Diaphorina citri | reverse complement strand
GGCACATTCGTTCTCTTTTGACAAAATTTTTGATGGCAAATTCGAGGGAATCAGGCTGTATGTCGTAAATTATTGGTGAAAAAAAAAGTGGATTTAACTTTCTAAATTGTTTGATATTGGCTTGTTACAAGCGCATATTTTGTGAACCATCATTCCTAGAACCCTTACATGTACACCGATTGATTTCTCGTGAAAAGTTACATAGGAAAGACTCCTTGGTCATCTTAAATACTCTAAAGGAAACTCTTGTAAAAAAAAAAAATCACGTTGAAATATTTGGAGATATCACAGAGAGGAGAGAGGGAGCAGAGAGAACCTTCCAGTCTGAA
>NW_007467418.1:0-329 GCF_000475195.1 Diaphorina citri | reverse complement strand
ATAGAGGGAATTGTAGCTGCAAAGCTCTTATCGTCCTGAAAGCGAATAGAAAAGGAAGACAGGATAGGAAAAGGCCAGCCGTTCCGAGGACGAACCTTGTCTGTTAAGGATAAAATCGGCCCCGGAATCGAACCCACGACCTAGCACTCACAAGGTCAGCTTGGAGGGCGCTATCTTTCAAGCTAAATAGGCTGGCAACAAAGCGCACTGATCCTAAGGGCAAGGTAAACCTAGCCTAGACCCTTGACAAGGTATTTTTTTTTTAAGAGGTTTGACAGAGGGAACTGTAACTGCTATGGTCTTATCGTCCCGAAATCGAAGAGAGAAGG
>NW_007467417.1:0-329 GCF_000475195.1 Diaphorina citri | reverse complement strand
TATACCGACTAAACGGTTAGAGATATTGTAAAAGTTTGGCTATAAGAACAAGAACACCCAAAATAAGCATCATTAAATTCAATAGGACGAGGAAAGTCGTGTGATGTTCACACCAGATTTTTATAACTCAATCACTACACATGTCTACTTACTGGTCCTCTATGTAGCACGGATAGGGGAACTGTTGCAAAACAATACCGGGTGTCGACTTTCGTCCCGTGTGTTCCTGTATAATGGATTGCTCGATCATATCTTGTAGGTAGGCAAAACCAAACGTAATGTACTTCAAATCGTACAGGGGCCGAGATCTAGGGTCCAGAGTGTAGAAG
>NW_007467416.1:0-329 GCF_000475195.1 Diaphorina citri | reverse complement strand
CTACGTAAGTAAAGGAAAATAGGTATAATTAAAATAGATCTGACTAACCATTTTCATTTGACTAAGAAACTTTTCCATCGCCTAGTTGTTTTGACATTTCTTCTAAAGAATCATGCGAAATTTTTAGGCGGCAAATTTAAAAGCAAATCTTCTAGGTAGGTCTTTTACATACGTTTCTAAATTTTGCCGCATTAAATGTTTACATGGGTTTAATATTTCGGCTCTTGTCCAAAGATTTGAAGTGCAGACTGGAAGGGATAATAATGTATTTAATATGATTTAAAGTAAACCGCAACACAAAGCGGGTAAATTTTTATTGTGTATGCTCC
>NW_007467415.1:0-329 GCF_000475195.1 Diaphorina citri | reverse complement strand
AATGCATCTGATATAGGCGCCTAATAGATAGGATTTATTTTAATTGCCATAAATGGAGGGTGTTACATATTGCATGTACAGTAGAACCCCTATTTTATGAACTAATTGCGACCAAGGGTAGTTCATAAAATCAGGGTTCCATAAAAAAGTTCATAAAATCGGAGTTATATAAGAAAACACAGAAAACATGGCAAATTTGTAAATGCTTATTTATTGATTTTTTGTCCTTTTAGTGACATATTATGTAACTCAAAGGACAAAATATGTTCATATTGGCATTATTGTTTACAATTTCTGTGAGGGTTTGAATAAAAAATCGAAAATTATCA
>NW_007467414.1:0-329 GCF_000475195.1 Diaphorina citri | reverse complement strand
TTCCTCCTGTCCTCCATAGACCTCTGGAACGCACTCCCCCTACCCATCCTGAACTCACTCTCTTTCTTCTCCTTCAAAGCACTTCTAGACAAGGCGGTCAGTGAAGGTCTCCTCAATCGTCCATAAAGCAAGCGGGAGGGTGTGTGTGTGCGTGTGTGTGTGTGCGCGTGTGCGTGCGTGTGTGTGTGTGTGTGTGCGTATGTGTGCGTGTGTGTGTGTGGTGTGTGTGTGTGTGTGTGTGTGTGTGTGTATGTGTGTGTGTGTGTACACTTGACTGACATGGCCACCTGTCCTCCCCGTACATCCCTTCAAACCTCACTATAGCATCC
>NW_007467413.1:0-329 GCF_000475195.1 Diaphorina citri | reverse complement strand
TACACATGGAAGTTGGAAACCCCTGGTCTAGGCATTGCCTTGCCCTTGGGATCAATTTAATTTGAAGATACCATTAATTTACTGATGAAAACTTGTAATGAAACAATAAACATCCCAACATTGAAGGCAAAAGGAGGACAGGATAGGAGAAAGAAAGCCGTTCCAAGAACAAGCCTTATCTGTTAAAGATTGCCTTGGGTGGGAAAAGAAACCTGTGCTAACAGTGGCTTTATGTTTGATTTATTTTCAAATTTCAGATGTTCCCACCCTTACCATAAACTTCCCGGATCCTGAAATTACCGAAGAGTATGTAATGAGCCTGCATCCTG
>NW_007467412.1:0-329 GCF_000475195.1 Diaphorina citri | reverse complement strand
ACTTGGCGGTGTGCAACACATCCATATCATGCTATTGTTTGAGCTAACACATCCTTGGATACACACAATGGTATCAACTGATAATAATAGAGGTACCTATCTACTGGCCAGAGGATGTAGATGTTCACTGTAATTAGAAGAGCAAGAGAGAAGGATAATGTGATAATGACCTTGAGCACATCTCTCTCTATTTTTTACATCATAGGTAGGTATATTCTGGTTTTCATTTTATTAAATACAGCAATATGAGGATATGAGCCTCATTCATAAGGCTGGTTATACCTGTTATTAAATCATGTTCTTATTATCAAGTTTTGAATTATGCTCAT
>NW_007467411.1:0-329 GCF_000475195.1 Diaphorina citri | reverse complement strand
ACTCAAAGGAAATAGCAAAAGGTAGAGCCGTATTCAGGGGCGGGGGGCCAGGGTTCCCGCTCCGACCTCGTCCTTCGCTTTTCTACCTAAATGTAGTAATATACTGAAAGTATTGTTCTAAATTTGGATTGGAACATCCTCTCCTCCCCCACTGTTCGGATTTGTGGGCTCCCCCCCTTGCTGAAATCCTGGGGACGGGCCTGACAAAAGGTACCTAGAGGAAGTATCTCCCGCCCCTTAATCCCTGGAGCCAAATAATAATAATAATAATAATAATAGTGCTTATTTATACTGCTCGCATAGGACTGAAAAGTCCCTTTACTCCAGCA
>NW_007467410.1:0-329 GCF_000475195.1 Diaphorina citri | reverse complement strand
TATTCTATTCTCTTCTATTCTATTCTATTCTATTCTATTCTCTTCTATTCTATTCTATTCTATTCTCTTCTATTCTATTCTATTCTATTCTATTCTACTCTACTCTACTCTATTCTACTCTATTCTACTTTATTCTATTCTACTCTACTCCATTCTATTCCATTCTATTCTATTCTAGGGCACCATGAAACACAACAGTATGTTTTTGAGCAGAGTGAAATTGATGAAACGGCAGGCCATGGTGTGGAGTTAATAACTGATGAAATCGATGAAACAGGCCATGTTGAAATTGATGAAACAAGCCATGCTGTAGCTGATGAAATGGATGA
>NW_007467409.1:0-329 GCF_000475195.1 Diaphorina citri | reverse complement strand
GAAAAAAAAAAAAAAAAAAGTGTTATAAGTAATAACGATAATGGTTTATTTAATGTAGGTACCTAACTTAAAAACATCTCTCTTTTTTTCCTATATAAGTACCCATTGGTACTTTTCAGGAACGGTTTTCTTTTGTATGATTTATTTAATTTTTGTTTTCATTTTCCTTTTATAATGGCATACAAAAGCGAATTTTGACGGCTTATCAGTGCAGTACAGTCCAAAAAAGTACCTACTGAATGTTGATCTTAAGGTACTGATTTTTTTTCAAAAGGTACTGAGTGGGTTTAGAACACATTAGTAATGGATTACATCAACCTAGGTATGAG
>NW_007467408.1:0-329 GCF_000475195.1 Diaphorina citri | reverse complement strand
CCTTCCAAATTTTGCAGATGACATTTTGATGTGTTCTGGCACAAATACCTACCCCAAGTTCCTATTTCCTACTTCAGGCAATTCTGATGAATCCTTCACTGAAATTACCTATACCATCTTGTTCTGAAAGGAAGGAAAGCTACATAACGGTACCTCTACTTTGGTATTTGTTCAAACATTGTGTTTATTTGGAAAACAAAAAGACCATCAGCTCATTCTACAAGAAAGTAAAGAGAGAGAGAGAAAAGAGGGAGAGAGAGAGAACGAAAAGGAGAGTAAGAGAGAAATAAGGAGAGAGAGTGAGAGAAGGAAATAAAGAGAGATAAGTA
>NW_007467407.1:0-329 GCF_000475195.1 Diaphorina citri | reverse complement strand
ACCGAAATGGATAATTTAATTCCCTGTGTTAATTGAGTGTTTGTTGATTGTGAGGTCCCCGAAAGCCATTAATGAAATCTTAACATCTGTTAATTTGTCAACAAAATATTTGTCAGTTTGTCCCTTGTAAGTAGGTAGGAATTGCAAGTAGTGTAGGTACCAATGTACGTATGTACATACATACGTCATTCTTGGTTTAGATTTAAGTACTGAGTAAGTGAGTTCCTACGAGGTACTACCTAGTTGTGTCGTGCTCTAAGTACCTAGTCAGGTCATTGTTTTAATGAGGGTAATCACCTACTCATTTTATCTATTTATTACTTTATCAC
>NW_007467406.1:0-329 GCF_000475195.1 Diaphorina citri | reverse complement strand
GATAGTGAGTGTGTATGCTCATCAGGTATCAGGTAGACCTTTTCAGCTGTACCTGACACTGTATGTGTGCTCATCAGGCATCAGGTAGACTTCATCAGGTGTACCTGTCAGCTGTCAGGTCTACCTGATAGTGAGTGTGTATGCTCATCAGGTATCAGGTAGACCTTTTCAGCTGTACCTGATACTGTATGTGTGCTCATCAGGTATCAGGTAGACTTCATCAGGTGTACCTGTCAGCTGTCAGGTCTACCTGATAGTGAGTGGCTGGCCTTATGGTTTACCTGCCTAGGTATGTAATGGTTCCCACGGTGCATGTATTTACAATAACA
>NW_007467405.1:0-329 GCF_000475195.1 Diaphorina citri | reverse complement strand
TGATGTACCGCACATACTATTTTGTTTAGGTTTGGTTCCTGAAGCACTCATTACCCCACTGGAATTTCACAAACGTCTGGGATACTCCTGTACCTACTCGTAAGTTAACAAAATCCAAAAAAATTCCTTCCTATTTTACAGGAAATCTACTATGTGGGTACCTACTACCCAATGAGAAAACATTGCAATCGGTCCAAATTTTCAAAATCGGGAAATGAGTGGATATATCCGTTTTAGGGTCCCCTGAGTCCAAAAAGTGATTTAGCCCATGGTCTGTACATGACGCATATGTACGTTTGTAGGTGGTATAAAAAATATCTCAAGAACGA
>NW_007467403.1:0-329 GCF_000475195.1 Diaphorina citri | reverse complement strand
CTATCTTCTGTGAGGTTTATCATTTTGTTTCTGTCCGTTATTTATTCAAATGTTCTTCTCTTGTTGGTCTTATTTAAATATTTTTTCTCGTGTCCCGTCGTCTTTGTGTAATACGTTCTTATTCTGCAGCTAAGTACCTACCTATTATCAACGTAGGTAGGTAGAATAGAACCTTTTATCAACGTAGGTAGGTAGAATAGAATATACCTTGTTTATCCTGCCAGAATGAGACGGAAAAGTCCCTTTACTCTCGCAGTCTAAACAAGGTCTTATATATTTCATAGGTAAAGTTTACAGATAAGTATATAAACCTTGCTTAACTTAAAAAA
>NW_007467402.1:0-329 GCF_000475195.1 Diaphorina citri | reverse complement strand
TGCACTCGTTTTTCGATTGCAAATATTTCAACGAGTCACTTTCTTGTATAGACCGCGGGCACCTAAATGAGAAGTACTTTTATCAGTTATTTCCCGTGTTCTTACCCAAGGGATTTTTATCCCTTTGCGGGGATTTAGCGAGTCTGTCTGATACAAAAATCTGAGATAAAAAGGGATTGAGGGATTTTGAAGCATTTTTAAGGGATTTTTGTAAAAAATTCAATAAAATTTTCATTGTTCGCTGTTCAATCGATAGAGGGTTCTGTAAGTGTTAGGGTACTTTCGTCCCGAAATCGACGAGAAAAGCCAGCCGCTCCGAGAACGAACCA
>NW_007467401.1:0-329 GCF_000475195.1 Diaphorina citri | reverse complement strand
TTTTTTTTTTTTTTTTTTTTTTTCATGTGGATAAGAAATTGAAAACATCTTCTAATTTACATTTGAAACGAAAATAATTTTTATTTAGGTTGATAAAGGGGAAAAAATGATTGAAAATGCAGCAAAAACATAATAGAAATTCACTAATTTTGTATGAACTACTGTTGGGAAGAATAACCTAATAATCAATACCTCCTACAATTGTAAAGACCATGAACTATTTTGTTTGTTCAGTGTGTAGTTTTTTTAGTTTCCTTATCCTAAGGGAAAGAAAGTAATTATAATTAGTTTTACTTTCCTTATCCTATAGGAGGGAAAGTAATATAAAA
>NW_007467400.1:0-329 GCF_000475195.1 Diaphorina citri | reverse complement strand
GAGTTCCGGCTCATTTAGATCAAGATAGGCCTGCAAATATACACAAGGAAGAATGTAAGAAAAAAGACGGGGTAAATACAATTTGCGAACTTGAGTTGGTCAAGGTGTGATATCAGAGACAGAAATTCTGATTGAACAAAGGCAATGAGTCCTAAGCTCTCTTACTTACATTGCCGCGTCTGAAGAAGGCTTTCTCATTATTTGGTTCTAACTCGATAGCCTTATCACATTGGTCCTTGGCTGGTTTCGCCTGCTTCAACTTCAACAAACACATGGCAGCATTCAAATGACAGGCAGTCAACGTTTTCTTCCTCTCCGTTTCTTGTTCC
>NW_007467399.1:0-329 GCF_000475195.1 Diaphorina citri | reverse complement strand
ACAATATTACGAAGATAAATGGAAATTGATATCTTGTAAGTTGTGAGTATCTGGGTATTTACTTTTATTATCTAGGTAGGTACTGTATTTACACTATCTAGGTCTCTAATACCCATGTAGGTTTTTTTTTTTCCTTATCGTCCCGAAATCGAAGAGAGAAGGAAGACAGGATAGTAATGTGATAAAATGAAATTAAATGTGATAAAATGAAATAAAATGTGAGAAAATGAAAATAAGGCAAAAATAAACAAGTATTATTGTCTTGACAATTGAAAGACACTAAGATAGGGATTTCTATTTTTATTCTCGAATAATTTCATTTAAACTTT
>NW_007467398.1:0-329 GCF_000475195.1 Diaphorina citri | reverse complement strand
TCCAGATTGATCAATAATTATAACACAGAATCAGTGATTACTGATTATATCACAGGTTCAATGGTTATCAATAACACATCATTATCACTAACCTGTGATTAGGGATTAGTGATGCAAGTAGATTTTTCCTTGGGACAATTGAAGATGTTTTTTTCTCATAGGTCAAGAAGCAGAGTGTACTCTCAATGATCTCAATTCTATCCTGATTCAATGATCTTTTGTAAATATCAATCATGATACAGTGATCTTTTGGGGACGATTATAGTTCATGTTAGTAGTAATGTACATAAGACAAAATCCGCCAGCCTAGTTATCTTAGTTGGTAGTGC
>NW_007467397.1:0-329 GCF_000475195.1 Diaphorina citri | reverse complement strand
TTGGGAGTGAAACAATACTAGTCTGAAATGCAGACTAGTGACTAGTCTGGACTAGTCTGAAGTAGGTGTATTTTCCTCTCGGGAAACTTTCGGACATTAAGCTCCATCTTGTATTTCCAATGGTTTAATACAGGCGCCATTTCAGTTTCCAATAGAGAACCGGTTCCGTTTCCGAAAATTTTCCTAAAGAAAGATACACTTATTTTTTAAGTCCTTAGACGTCCTGTTAAGTTCCATTTGATTTGTATAGGCTTAACAGAGCTGTTAGAGGCTAAAAAGAAGGTTGGTGAAATCATCTCTTGGAGGGTTTCAGCAGTCAATATAAGTTC
>NW_007467396.1:0-329 GCF_000475195.1 Diaphorina citri | reverse complement strand
AATCTGACCAAAAACATAACTTTCCTAGTACCTAGGTATAGAGGTAGGTTAGGTAACATATATATGTATGTATGTATGTATGGCCAAAGTGGGGTAGGTATTAATAAAAAAATCTACTAGGTAGGTAATTTTATTAGGACAAGGAAAGTAAAAAGTGGTTCATGAAAGTGTAGAAATAGAAAGTAAAAATTTATAGAACAAGCTCTAAAGATCAAGTCATAATTATGTAGGTGTATAATTTTACATGTATATAAATATTATATGATATCTACTACCTAACCTAGTCAAGATGACAAACTAAATGTGACAAATCATTTTCAATGGCTCAT
>NW_007467395.1:0-329 GCF_000475195.1 Diaphorina citri | reverse complement strand
TATCAGTAGCTGATAAGGCGATAAGCCCTTATCAGTAAAAACCTCTGTAAATAGAGAGATTGGGTATTTCAACGGGTACTCAATTATTTCAGTAACAATTAATTTCCTTGAATACAAATTAATAATGGTGAGTCGAGCGTATTTTCGATGAACTTTTCTCAACAGAAAAAAGAAGAAGAACTGTAACTTTTTACTTTCTTTTATCTAATATAGGAAGAAAAATGCAGTACCCTCGATTATAAATCCAAAAATAGGAACTTGTTCAGAAGTCACGTCAATGGAAAATTGCATTAAAAAAAAAAAAAAAAAAAAAAAAAAGGAGCTGTCAA
>NW_007467394.1:0-329 GCF_000475195.1 Diaphorina citri | reverse complement strand
GAGAGAGAGAGAGAGAGAGAGAGAGAGAGAGAAAGAAGGAGATGAAGAGAGAGAGAAGAGAGAGGGTGAGAGAGAGAAAGAGAAATTTAGAGGGGAGAGGGGAAGAGAGAGAGAGAGGGAGAGAAGAAATACTCGTAGAGAGATATAGAGAGAGGGAGAGGGTGGGAGAGAGAAAGAGAAATTGAGAGGGGGAGGGAGAGAGAACTATAAAGTGAAAATAATGATTCGAGTAATCGTGTCACGAGTCACAATATCTGGAGGGGAGGGAGAGGAGAGGGGAGGGGGAGAGAGGGAAGGGGGGGAGATAGGAGAGGGGAGAGAAGAGAGAA
>NW_007467393.1:0-329 GCF_000475195.1 Diaphorina citri | reverse complement strand
ATCCACTCCCCTTGACCTCCTCGAAAAACCGTTTTTGCGCAATGGGTCTTGCGCAGTTGCGCGTGCGAACTGCGAATCAGAAAAATAAACATCAAACAAAAAAGTCAAAAGGGAAAAGCGGAAAAGCTGATGATGAAAGATGAAATAAAAAAAAATTGAAAATCAGAAAAGCACGTTATTTTCCGGTAAGTAGCAGTATTAGTAAGTAGTGTTTGAGTTTTTTGTCTGAGACATCAAAGTGTTTGATAAAGTTAAATAAATTTGTTGATTAAATAACCTTGATGCTGATTAATAACCTTTCTTATTATTCAGCTGATAAGAAATAATCA
>NW_007467392.1:0-329 GCF_000475195.1 Diaphorina citri | reverse complement strand
AGAGATAGAGCGATCAGTGTGTGAACTATGAAATGTGAATGAGTGAATGGATCTCGTTCTTATAATATAAGATAAGATATTATAAGAACGATATAAGATAAGATTTAAACGCACGAGCAGCCCCCATGTCCTGTTGCTAATAAGGCAGGTAACATACGTAAGTAGGTAAATATATTTTAATAACAAAACATACAAGAGGGTAAACAATCCCCGAACTTTTTTCCACGAAAGTTTAAACGGTGTGTAATATGTGTAGAAAACAAATTGGGTGTCAGGAGAATAAATTACTCCAGAAAAAATACGGGACATGATTGTGTCATGAAAAATGG
>NW_007467391.1:0-329 GCF_000475195.1 Diaphorina citri | reverse complement strand
ATTTCTTGACCCCGCCGGGAATCGAACCCGGGTCTCCCGCGTGCAAGGCGAGTGCAGTGACCACTACGCCATGGGAGATGACTTCAAGTTATACGAGAGTACCTAGCTTTCAATAATCACACATTCAACGAGGTATGTTAGTGTCTATAAGTATGTATAATATCTTGTGTATCTACTTACTTGTGTCAACTTTTCATCTATCAAAATCATCAACTTCTGCATTACATGACCCCATCACACTCGCCAAATTTCCTCTCTGTGACGCCAACCCAACGATGTACCTACCTGCCTCGGTGGTGTAGTAGTCAAGGCGCTCGCCTGGTAAACAG
>NW_007467390.1:0-329 GCF_000475195.1 Diaphorina citri | reverse complement strand
ATCTAGAAGTCGTAGAAGAAAAAGAAAAATTCCGTTGGTCCTCATTTTTCCTACTCTATGACTTTGAAATATCACCCAAGTAAGCGCAACTGATCTATTGTATTATGGCTCAGGCTGCTTTTCTGAAAGCTTTGATGATGTTTGAAGCCCGAACATTTTCAGAGGAAACAAAACACTTTGTAGACGTGAGGATTATACTCGGGAGTCAGTAAATAGTTTTATTATTATTATCATTTTAATTGAAAAATTTACCATGATAAGTTTGTGGTTGTTATCAACTGCTGGGAATGGAGTATCAGGTCATTTTCCTCCATTTTAAGTGCATAGCT
>NW_007467389.1:0-329 GCF_000475195.1 Diaphorina citri | reverse complement strand
TAGGGTCTGAGACCAGCCACTCACTATCAGGTGGGCCTGACAGGTACACCTGATCGGAGGTCCGCCTGTCAGGTCTACTTACCTGATACTGAGTGGCTGGGCTAAGGAACTGTTCAGAGCAGCCGTCAACAAAGTCATCATAACAAAGGTGGTCCAATATTCGAAAAGAATGGGTAGATGGGTACCTACACGAAGAAAAAGAAAAAGAATAAGGCCAGCCATTCGCTATCAGGTACCAGGTGGACCTGACAAGTGGACCTGATCAGGTATACCTCACTATCAGGACCTGATCAGGTATACCTCACTATCAGGTATACCTGATCAGGTCC
>NW_007467388.1:0-329 GCF_000475195.1 Diaphorina citri | reverse complement strand
CTTTATATAGGTACATATCTACAAAATTCACTCGGTTTAACGAAATTTTTATTTCGTATCAATGCTACATTAGACTCGTGTGGTCTGTGTCGAACTTAGCCCTTATTATACAGCGACATTGCCTTCTGCATGACAAGCGCGTTACCTACCACTGGGCTGAACTTACTTACTTACTTATCCGTGTCCGAGATTTCTCCTGTATGAACATCATATTGTTTTCCTCCAGAATTCTGCGACTGTTATGGCTACTTGAGTACAGTCATAAAGATCTTGCTTTGTGCAGGTAGTGCCAATGTTGTTGCAGACAAGTAGATGGGCCTCGTCTTGTG
>NW_007467387.1:0-329 GCF_000475195.1 Diaphorina citri | reverse complement strand
TTTATGCAATGTGCTATAGGCTGTAGTACCGCCTTAATTTTATTGGACTAAAAGACATTGAAGAGCACCATTATGAGCTCCATCGGGTGAAGGAAACTAGCCTAATTAAGACTTTTTTTCTCTCCAAACTATCATCTTCACTCTAGGAAAGCACATGGAAATATAACTTTTACCTAATACCTACCACCTACATATGTAGAATCAAATTAAACCCATGAAGTCCGGAAGATATGTGAAATATTCTTACATACACAACAACAGAGTATATAGAACATATTACAAAAGATAAGGAAATATACACACGGTACAAAGGATGAAGGAGCTATGTA
>NW_007467386.1:0-329 GCF_000475195.1 Diaphorina citri | reverse complement strand
GGTTATTTATGGCCACGAGGTTCAAATTGTTTGATTTGTTCCTTAATGGGTGTCGAAAATTACCTACATACATAGTACGAAATGCTTTCTTTGTCGGAGAAAATGAAACATCAATCTGCGAGCTGTTTTATGGTTGTTGGATTGTCGGTTTTGATTTCAATGCAGAGGGTTTCACCGTTGGAGAACAAATGACCCGGTTTCTATCGGACATCTGAAACAATCCGGAAAATAAAGTGTTAGTAAAGAGGGTCCATCGGAAGGAAGAACAACTGCTGGAAATGTAATATCGACAACCTGCTCAAACACATCATGTTTAAGCCATCATTAAA
>NW_007467385.1:0-329 GCF_000475195.1 Diaphorina citri | reverse complement strand
TTTTTTTTTTCGTCTAGTGTGAACTCAACCGAACGGGACGGTTTTTTCCCGTCCAACGGAAAAAAAACGTCACGGTAAAAAAAAAGTGCAGTGTGAACCTAGTGTAAGTAGCTGGTTTGAATTCCAGCGAAACGACATAAAGTGGATGCACCCTAAACCCTATTCAGAAGTAGGAATTCCATTATACAAAGGGGCTCTAATCGACACAATTCTTCTGTGTTGAATATTTTTTTTACATAAGATTACTTATCTCATAATATCTCTGATTGTTCGAGAGATATCGCAAAACGAACATGTTAAACCGTCGCTTTCTAATCCGTTTGGAAAGA
>NW_007467384.1:0-329 GCF_000475195.1 Diaphorina citri | reverse complement strand
AATCTAGAAAGTTTAGGAGAAACAATTTACATGTTTGTCTTAGATGGACACACAATTCATTATTTTGATTGTGCCTATATTTAATTAAATATGGAATAGTATTATTACTATTGGACTCATCATGAGAATCCATAGTTCTATCATTCTATGTGTAGGAATTAATAGGTGTTGTAGGAATTAATTAATAAACCTCGATGTAAGGATTGTAAAGACATTGATGGAATTGGTACATATTTTGAGCCCACTACAACTAAATCTTATATTATAAGAACAAGATCCATTCACTCATTCACATTTCACAGTTCACATTTCATAGTTCACACACTGAT
>NW_007467383.1:0-329 GCF_000475195.1 Diaphorina citri | reverse complement strand
CTACGGACGCCCCGAAGGAATTGGCTGTGAACCCGATCAAGAGGTAACAAGCTGGGCCCGTCCCTCCGGGAATTTTTTCGTAGTTTACTCGATCGTGGTTGAAGGAAATTAGTACCTATGTACTATTATTACTCGCACTGCGTGTTCGGGAGGTTGCGTATACGGTTGCGCTGCGCGCTCCCGGGGCTTCGCACGGTTGTGCCATCAGTCGCGCTCCCTTGTTTACGGTCGGGCTGCGCGCTCCCGGGGCTTCGCGGTTGTGCATGTGGTCGCGCTGCGCGCTCCCTATTACTACATAATATACGTAATTACGTACGTACCTTCTTCAG
>NW_007467382.1:0-329 GCF_000475195.1 Diaphorina citri | reverse complement strand
TTTTCATTTCCAGAGCTGCAAGAAGATCATCAAAATCGGCGAGTATTCCCCACTCAACCCTCATTTCCAACCTCAGCCTTCTGTTCTTCAATTCGGCAATGACCAGTTTAGTCACACATCTACTGCGGACCAGACGAGATCTTGTCTGGATAAACAGCGGGATCTAGACAGCCAAATGCCGTCCAAGAAGTCGAAAGCCGTGCAAATTTGTGCCGACTCGAGCTCTAGCTGCGTAAGTAATAGAAATCATGTGGTTAATTAGAAAGGGTTTTCTCTTTGGAAGAGCTTGAAAATTTGGAGATTTAAGAAAATTTTCTTTTCCTTCTACG
>NW_007467381.1:0-329 GCF_000475195.1 Diaphorina citri | reverse complement strand
CATGCCCATCCCGTAGTATACCCTGTCGTAGGATGCTCATCCCGTCATCACATGGGCGATAAGAGTCACAATACTTCCCATTTAGGCGCTGGGTCAACACGAGAATACCAGAAAGTAACCCGTTGAAATATTTGCAATCGAAAGAGGAGTAAATTTTTTGTCAAGGTGGGATTCGAAGCAAGCGCGTTACCACTTGGCCAACCGTTACCCTGCTTTACTTTTTGTACGTAGGTAATTAGCTAATTAGTATCTCACCATTTTTCTATCTGACATGGTTCCGAACGTGTTGTTCGCAAGTAGTATAAACTTCGGATGACTTTACTTCCTCT
>NW_007467380.1:0-329 GCF_000475195.1 Diaphorina citri | reverse complement strand
TTCTCTCTTTGTTGCAAGTGTTTGATCTTCGTGTTGACTTCTTCCTCCATTCTTGAACGTTTTTATTATTAATCTTTTAACCTTGAATTCTTTTTCAATTACCTCTTTTATAACCTCGTCTTTTGATAATAAATAAATCTATTATAGATGTATTAATTAAAAAGTGTTATTGACTCAGTCGAAAGATAAATATCAACGACTTCAGTTATTCATTACATTATTAAATTCACTGATTTCATTGCTCGCACTTGGTAACTCTCATCAAATAGTATTATTTAGTTCCAACTTTAGAATGTCTAGACCTTAAATTTAGCTGGAAAAAAGATTGT
>NW_007467379.1:0-329 GCF_000475195.1 Diaphorina citri | reverse complement strand
AGGTAGGATTCAAACCACCCGACTGCGTCCACACTAAAACCAAAGGTGTTTAGTTTAGTCAATAGTATCTTGTGAGAGTATCTTTTAAGTATCAATAGTATCTTTTAAGACTTTATGAGCTATGAATGAGTCACCTATTGGACTCTAAAACGTGCAGAACATAAAATCCCCCTCAGTTCTGGCCCCGCTGATTTCTGGGAAACCAAATTTCAATCAGCGACGTGCCTTGATTTAATGAAGATTTGTACCAAATTTCACCAAAATCGGACCAGGCAATCGGGAGTTATAGCGGAACATACAAACAAACATCTCTTTTTCTTAAGAGGTTT
>NW_007467378.1:0-329 GCF_000475195.1 Diaphorina citri | reverse complement strand
AGATCACAAATCTTCAGAAGAATTCTTGCTTTTACACTACTATGGCGATACTATTTTCATGTCACATATTTTGTTGTTTTTGTTAACGTCTTCGACGATCACGTCCATCAAACTGTGTCAAGGTCAAGGAAAACTACAGCTTTATTACTCGTGCAAATTTTCATCAGTAAATGGTTTCTGCAGCTTCTTTAGAGGTGCTCCATAGAGAGGTAGGGTCCAGGTTGGTGGGTTTTGCTGGACATGCAAACAAGTGGTGGACATCTTGTGGTTCAGCTAGGATGTCACATATTTTCATACTGAGGAGTGTCCACTTTGATGTTAAACGCATA
>NW_007467377.1:0-329 GCF_000475195.1 Diaphorina citri | reverse complement strand
TACGATTTTATTATTATGCACCTATCAATAGGTATTCAAGCAAAAATATTGGATTTATAAACAAAAATGGAGGTGAAGACAGACGGAACCTCCTAAATGAATAAGAACAATCTCCTACCTTCAGGAAAGACAAACTTGCGTTCCTTATAGACAGGCAAATCGTTCAAGTCGTCAAACTGTGCAAAGTTGAACGAGATAGGAACCGCGGAATCTTGATTGGAAGGCTGAGAGTCACTACTGCTGAGAATCTCGATGTAGGTGTCACAGAGATTGGTGAAGATATGCTTCAGTTGCTGCAGATAATGGGCCACGTCTCCGCTCAATATTTG
>NW_007467376.1:0-329 GCF_000475195.1 Diaphorina citri | reverse complement strand
AAATGGGTGGGAGGAAAGAGGATGTTAGAGAGAAGAGAAATTGGTAGGAAGGAGGGAGGGTAAATGGGTGGGAGGAAACAGGATGTTAGAGAGAAGAGAAATTGGTAGGAAGGAGGGAGGGTAAATGGGTGGGAGGAAAGAGGATGTTAGAGAGAAGGGGAGAGGGTAGAAGTTTGAAAGAGGGAGCAGGGAAATAGGTGGGAGATGGGTGGAGAGGATGAAAGTTCGGTTTCCTTCCCCCTCCCTTTACTATTCAGGAGGGAGGGTAAATGAGTGGGTAAAAGTTTGGAGGGGAGAGAGAAGAGAAATGGGTTTGGACGGGGTAAAAA
>NW_007467375.1:0-329 GCF_000475195.1 Diaphorina citri | reverse complement strand
GAATAGATTGAAACTCACTCGTTAGAAATGAGTTCGTTTACTCGATTGTGTTTACAAGTACACTTAGTCTTGTATTTTTCTTCACCCAATACTCAGCTCGTTACAAAATTGAAATGTATAAAGAGTGAGTGAGTCATGGAAAAAAGTGCCTAAAACAACTCTTTTCAGTAGACTACTCAATGAGTCAGATCCTAAAACATGTATAACTCAATCTTCAACTCCGTATAGGTATGCGGAGTTCGTATCTAATAGATTGACTGAGTGGTTCTTCTTCATGACTCACTCTTCACACATCTCTACTACGAAATGAGCTTTATCTTCGGGAGACA
>NW_007467374.1:0-329 GCF_000475195.1 Diaphorina citri | reverse complement strand
TATTATCACTTTTACACTTGAAAACTTTAATTAATCCATACTTTCGTGAAACAGGCTACAGAGGTGGTTAAAAAAAGTCCATGGGAGTCAACGCGACAAAATGGTACTGGGTTTTTCTCTTTGCCGGCAGAATTGTGTCCCATGTATGTATGTGGGTGTATTGGTAATACTGAAACTCTCTGTTGACGTAGCCACTAAAACTATGCATATTATAGACCGGGAGCTGGCAATGAAAAAATTACCCCGTAAGGTACAACATTTTGTATGTGGATATAAACCGGGAGCTAGTGATGAAAAAATTACATCGGGTACAAAATTTTCGAGCGAAC
>NW_007467373.1:0-329 GCF_000475195.1 Diaphorina citri | reverse complement strand
AGACAGACAGACACCGAAGCGAATACAATAGTCCGTCCCTTATACCTTTTTTATTATTGTAATAATACAGGAAGGACGGACTAAAAATCAGACTTACAGGATAGCAACGCGTGCATATTATTTGTAAAATTATCGACCCTTAACTTGAAAATCACTTCTCTCGTTCAAAAATCTGTGGGTACCAAAGTCTCCAAGTTTTTTCGGATGTGAAAATTCAACGACTTTCTACAGAATGTTGGAAAATTGAGGAGGGGTTGAAATTTATTGTAAAGTGTAAAATCTTTACACAGTGTTTTTCTTTACAAAATGAGTGTAAAATCTTTACACTC
>NW_007467372.1:0-329 GCF_000475195.1 Diaphorina citri | reverse complement strand
AGGAGGAGGAGAAAAATAGTGAAGTGAGAGAGGCAACAGGAAGAGAGAGAAAAAGAAGAGTGGAAGAGAAAGACAAAAAGAGAGAGAATAGAGGAAAGAGATAGAAAGAAAGAGCAAGAGAGGAGATAGAGAGGTAATATACGTATAGAAAAACGGAAAAGGAAAAAGAATGGAAGAGAGATAGAGAAGATAGAAGGAAATAGAGAGAGAGAGATAGAGAATTGGAAAGAAGGAAAGAGAAAGAGAACTGAAAAGCAGAAAGAGCTGAGGTTTTCATAATTGACGTTTTCTCAAATTTTCAATTTCACAAAACCTGACGCCGCACTGCC
>NW_007467371.1:0-329 GCF_000475195.1 Diaphorina citri | reverse complement strand
TGTTCCGGCGGAACATTTGATTTTTGACAAAAATACGGATTGTTCCGGGAAATAACGTACGGTTGGCAACCCTAATCAGAATAGAATATACCTTGCTTATACTGCCAGAATGTGGCTAAACAGTCCCTTTACTCCCGCAGTCTAAACAAGTTCTTGTGTATGTATGACTTTTTGCGTTAGTGGCGCTACCAAGCTATGTATAATTTTAGCACTCTCAAATGCCACGTACCATGGGGAGGGCAAGGATACCAGGAGTTGCCAGCGGACAGAGGGACACCCTGTACACAAAAATCCAAGGTCATAACTTCTTCACTTGCCTCTACACATCT
>NW_007467370.1:0-329 GCF_000475195.1 Diaphorina citri | reverse complement strand
GGAGCATACACAATAAAAATTTACCCGCTTTGTGTTGCGGTTTACTTTAAATCATATTAAATACATTATTATCCCTTCTAGTCTGCACTTCAAATCTTTGGACAAGAGCCGAAATATTAAACCCATGTAAATATTTAATGCGACAAAATTTAGAAACGTATGTAAAAGACCTACCTAGAAGATTTGCTTTTAAATTTGCCGCCTAAAAATTTCGCACGATTCTTCAGAAGAAATGTCAAAACAACTAGGCAATGGAAAAGTTTCTTAGTCAAATGAAAATGGTTAGTCAGATCTATTTTAATTATACCTATTTTCCTTTACTTACGTAG
>NW_007467369.1:0-329 GCF_000475195.1 Diaphorina citri | reverse complement strand
GGTGTGTCCACACCTAATCCATAGGCCGTCGATCGACATCAATCGACGACGTGAACCTATGTTGTCGAGGCAGTGTGTCGATCGGTTCACTCGGTCGATCGACGGCCTGTCGGCTATGTGTGAACACTGGACACGCCTTTACAGTTCCTCTCTCAAAATGTCTTATTATTATTGTTATCATCATTTTCAGAAATACAAAGAACCTGACATAGCCCTGGCAAAATACAAGCTGGCTGCTCAAAAACTAACGGAGTCCTCTAGTCTGTGGAATAACATTGGAATGTGCTTCTTCAGCAAGAAGAAATTCGTAGCGGTACGTCTTTTGCAGA
>NW_007467368.1:0-329 GCF_000475195.1 Diaphorina citri | reverse complement strand
AAAGACCATTTAGCAAAACAGCCATTTTCTCATAGATCTCCTCACATACATACGAGTAAACCCAACAGCTTAAAAAAAGTCCCACCACCAACCATTTATCCTACCGTGATTCCTGATGCGGTGATCCTGAAGGACTGGGGCAGAGTGCAGTGTATAGAAGTGCCTGTACTGAATATGCTGCAGATGGTCTGGTAGTCTGAAGATGGTCTGGAAGTCTGCAGGCAGCTTGGCATTCCGGAATCGTCATCCTAGGGGTAAAGATGTATTCAGACAGGCACCTCACACTTATCCACCTTTAAAGAAGGAGAGAAGGGAACAAATGAACAATT
>NW_007467367.1:0-329 GCF_000475195.1 Diaphorina citri | reverse complement strand
CCTTTATTCGTCTCTATCACTTTCATGTGCTTCTTCTTTACAATTTTCCTCATCCTCTCTCCCTCCCTCTTTCTCTCTCTCTCTCTCTCTCTTATTATATTTTTCTTTTTCTTCTTCTTCATTTCTAGTTCTTTTACTCTTATTTCATTTTCTCCTCCTTCTTCTGTCTTAATAAGAGAACAGGGAGCATAGAAACTGGAAGTCTTAGTGGCCGACCGGGGGATTTTATTCCACTACAGCCCTTTAAAAAATTGGAAAAGCTTATTGAAAATAGGTAAGGTAGGTTTACAGGTTTACACTTAATAATTTGAAGAAAAAAAAAGGCAAAA
>NW_007467366.1:0-329 GCF_000475195.1 Diaphorina citri | reverse complement strand
GTGATTATTGCCTCAAATTATCTTTCTCTCTTTTTGATCATCAATTCTTTATATAGCAAAAATATCTTTATTCAATTTAGCGTTTTCATGGGTTTTAAACCCCCTTTCTTCGAAAACCATTAAAAAATAAGTACTATTTTCAGCACAGGATTTAGATTTTGTTAATTACTCATTTCCTTTTCTAATTCAAAATTCCACAGATAAAGTGTCCAAAAAACGGATCTAGGGACTTTGTAAATTCAAGCAAAGAAAAAGGAAGGGAGAGGATAGGGTAAGTATCTAATTATAAAGAAATAGGAAGAGAGCGAGGGGCAAAACTAACAAACAAG
>NW_007467365.1:0-329 GCF_000475195.1 Diaphorina citri | reverse complement strand
ACCAACGACTTTCCTAAATCACCGATTCCGCGAATTTATCAACCCACCCTCCCTCGTATGTTGTGTACTAAGTAGGTATGTACATATAAAGTTAGGTACACCTAATTAAGTAAAATAATAATCTCAACTTACATTTTATTAAAGATTGGGAAGGGAGGTAACATCTGGTGCGGCATCAAATTTCTGGTGATTTTTATTTGGTTTTGTGATGCACGTTGAGTACCTAGTACTGCTGATTTTTTGCAGTTGAAAAAAATCTCCAACGACATATGGTGCGATGTGTATAATAAAGCTTTTGACTATAATACAATCTCTATCAAATATATATA
>NW_007467364.1:0-329 GCF_000475195.1 Diaphorina citri | reverse complement strand
AGGTGTATCGAGTGCACAGAGAAACATAGTTCGCGCACAAACGACACCAGCATGGTAGGAAAAAATTATCATGGTATTAGGAAAATATGAAGGGGCCCACATACACTTCCTCTCCTTCTTTTTCTCCATTTCATCCCAATTTCTTGTTCTTCATATCATCTCATCTTTCACCTTTACCTCTCTTTCTCCTTTTTAGTCCGTCCTTCCTTTTTTATTACAATAGTAATAAAAAGGTATAAGGGATGTCTGTGCCCATAGAAGGACTTATCCAAACCTGGTCGACCTATATATCAAATTAAAGGTCTTTTCACCAGGAACACGAAAATGGT
>NW_007467363.1:0-329 GCF_000475195.1 Diaphorina citri | reverse complement strand
AAAGATTTGTTTTCATTCTCTCATTTTCGAAAGTCACAAAAATATCCGCAGCTCCTCAAGTTTGGTTGATATGAATTCGAAACTAATAATAACAACCGACTTTCTGGTTATGGTTGTTTCAATAATTTTTTAAAAACTGCACCCATGTCCTATAATACTTGATTAAATTTTCCCATTAACATTTATCACTATTTATTGATTATGGTTAGGTAATCAAGCTTACGAAATAATACTTGGATTTCTACATCTACATAAATTTAAATTTCTAACAATTTTGTTCATAAATAAATGCTTGTTATTTCAACTAAAATAATCCTTTTCTCTGATCC
>NW_007467362.1:0-329 GCF_000475195.1 Diaphorina citri | reverse complement strand
CGATGTTCTACCCCTAGTACTATCAGCTAATGGCCATGATCCCGAGTATTTCGATATCCCACAGGAATTAGTGTGGGAAATTGAACTCGAACATCCCACGTAAGTACCTACCTTTTCTGAGCCAGGTCCACGGTGGGTTTACACTCTGAAGCCATATGCACAAACAGGCTGCGGATGCCGGCTTGTTCGTTTCGCCCGAAACTGCGAGAATAACCTAGAAAAAGTTTTTTTGGTTTGTGCAAACTTCAAGCCTGCCAGCCTAGTTAGCTTAGTTGGTAGTGCGTCTGCCTTGTAAGCGCTAGGCCACGGGTTCGATTCCCGCCCGGGGC
>NW_007467361.1:0-329 GCF_000475195.1 Diaphorina citri | reverse complement strand
GCTTGTTCACAATCTTCTGTACATCATACTATTATTTTTGATCAATTTCCATATTTCAAAAATCTTATTGCACTGGTAATGCCGCCACTGGTCGCTCACGAGGCTGAGTTCACCCCAAACTCTTGCAAGCACAGAGTCGAAAAAACTTTGACTCCTCCGGAAATCGAACTCGGGACCTCTGGCGTGCAAGCCTGGTGTGATACTCACTCGCTCACGGAGGTTACTTGAACACCAATCTTCAATTAATGTTATAGGTACAAACAGACTATTCAACATTCAAAGTGAAGAAATAATAAAATTGAAAATTAATGTAAAGACTGAAGACTGGA
>NW_007467360.1:0-329 GCF_000475195.1 Diaphorina citri | reverse complement strand
AATAAGAAATTATGTGTGTAATCAGATAATCAATGATTCTAGCAAGATAAGACCACGAAGAGATTATACTGATAATCCCCAATCCTGATAAAATCCTCATAATATACCAATATAGGTAGGTACCTAATTATTATGATGATTCTTATGAGCATCTTTTTATCTCCGTGGTACTATAGCAAGTACACACACCTACCTAAATCATTTTGATGACCCTTATTACCTTATCATGAGTATTAATATGGGCGGGACTTACATGTTGCATATAGCATACCTCAATATGCATATACCTCATAAAAAATAAGTATAAAAATATACTCATATATATATAA
>NW_007467359.1:0-329 GCF_000475195.1 Diaphorina citri | reverse complement strand
AAAATGGACTGTTTAGCTACGACAAAAACACAGTTTTAATTAACTCTTACTTCTAAGGGGTCTATGGTAATAGTATTCGTCACCAAATCCTATTTCTCCATCAACTAACATGGATGTGAATGTCATGTTGTAGACAAAACTCAGCTTGGCTATTGCCCATGATGTGTGATACAGATCAGTTTCATCAGGCAATTTGCTCATGATTTCAGTCATGTTGAAAACATCTGGGAAAAAGAAATTCATTTAAATGCATGATTGAACAAATCATTCTTCATTTAGCTCAGACACAGTTCGTTCTGATCTAAAGGTGGTCTGATTTTGATGAAATT
>NW_007467358.1:0-329 GCF_000475195.1 Diaphorina citri | reverse complement strand
ACCTAGACTAAAAAAAAAAAAAAAAATAGAAACTAGCTATAATATACTAGCTAGAACTAGCTGTAATAGGGACGCAATCAGGCAATAGGTATGGTTGTACATTTTTGCCTTTCGCAATTTCAACTTTTCTGAAGCTCGCGTTTCCCCTCTTTTTGGTGTGATAGCACCTGTACTAAACTGTAGGAACCAAAGGCACTAAGCTCGATGACAAAGCATATATCTACAAAACCATCATCAGAATGGGTTCCGTTTCCGAAAGGAAAAAACAAGTTCGGAGTCCCTTGGGCTCCCCTGTTTGTTTTGGGGCCCCCTGGTGGCTTTTCCCGGTT
>NW_007467357.1:0-329 GCF_000475195.1 Diaphorina citri | reverse complement strand
GCATTTTTGCGTGTATAAAAATGTGTCCAAACATTGTATAAAACTGTGTCCAAACATGGTCGATCGACGAGGTGAATCTATGTTGTCGAGGCAGTGTGGACGGTTCAGTCGACATCGATCAATGGCCGGTCGACTGTGTGGACACACCTTGATAGTGGGCAGCATTTATACTTTATTCTTCGACATCATTGCATCGACGGACCGAAATCGGTACAGTACCCTCTGTAACTGCTGAAGTATTAATGTTCCAAAGGAAGACAGGAGAAAGTCAGCCTTTCGGGTACCGCGGACCACACTTTGAGCAGCGCTGATCTTTGGCACTTTAAAAA
>NW_007467356.1:0-329 GCF_000475195.1 Diaphorina citri | reverse complement strand
ATTGTGACGTCACAGCTTGTGGTGAAAGCTGTGACCTTGATCGTGGTTTTGGATTATAATGCCGAGTATGGCCACAGTCAAAACTACCACCTCCTAATCATTGTACTAGTAGCCTAATACTTCAGCTGACTTCTGAACTGTCCCCTACTTTGTGCCCTATGTCACCTGTGTCTCATAAGCTGCTTAACTGCTTAACACAGGCTTTTTTAACACGGAGAGTTTTTTCCCTCCTAATGAAGCTGCTATTAAAAGTTTCAGACTCACTCTGGCAGTATAGAGTAAAATTCTATTCTGTTATCATGTTATATTCTACTTGTGTGTGTCTCTGT
>NW_007467355.1:0-329 GCF_000475195.1 Diaphorina citri | reverse complement strand
TGGAATTTTATCCTCAATATAATTTGAGAATTTGACCACAATAATAGTAGTAGCCTACTGCTGGTGTAAAGGGACTTTACAGTCCTATGCGAGCAGTATGAATAAGCACTATTATTATTCTGCCAGCGGCCGGCACCGGCGCTGCATTTTGGATGCACCAGTTTCCGATGGATCATTAAAGTTGAGCAACATTACTCGTAGTTAGTATCCAGATGGGTGACCATATGGGCAATCGCGTGCTGTTGGCTTTTCCTAGAGTCACCCAGGGCTAGGTGCGAGGTTAATGTGGCGGGTAGTTTGTCGTCGAATGGAGGGTAAAACCCTTGTTA
>NW_007467354.1:0-329 GCF_000475195.1 Diaphorina citri | reverse complement strand
TCAAAAGTTAAACCTAGTGAAAATTTAAACCCAGAGATCCTTGCAATTGAGCAGTCCATATAGGCCGAGAATCGCTTCTATACAATCTATAGAAACTAAAATTTTTAGGACCGACCGCAGGCGAAAATTTTTGGTTTCATCAATTATTTGCGGTAAAAAAGAGCTGAAAAAAATCTGCGTTTGCCTGAGATCGAACTCATAACTGCGAATATCGCGAACAAACCGCGGATACTGCACACAAAACGCGAATTCCGCGACCAAAACGCGAATACCGCGAACAAACCGCGGATACCGCGAACAAACCGCGGATACCGAGAACAAACCGCGAA
>NW_007467353.1:0-329 GCF_000475195.1 Diaphorina citri | reverse complement strand
GTACAACAACTTTATGGGCGGAGTCGATCTCTCCGACATGCTTTTGGAAATATATCGTATCGACATCAAAAACAGAAAATGGTATCTTCGACTTGTATACTATGTAATTGGAGTTGCAATTGTGAAATTCTTGGATTATCTACAGAGAAGACTGCAAGCAGCTTGAAGTCAAACCTATGCAATTACTCCAGTTTCATACTTCGATTGGCAAGTCACTTCTGTCGAAAAAGAAACCAAGAAAACAAGGCCATCCATCTCTAGAGGAAGATCAATCATCCCGAACACCCACACCACCCGCACCATCTCTAGAGGAAGATCAATCATCCCGA
>NW_007467352.1:0-329 GCF_000475195.1 Diaphorina citri | reverse complement strand
GAAAATAAATCATAAGGCAGGGGGAAAAGCTATTTTTTGTAAGATTAAGTTCAAACAAAGTCCTTTTCAATTGATAGATAGGCGTTTTAGGAGTTCGAAAAACTGACGTTCAAAGTAACATGATAAATATAGAAAAGGACAGCATCCGAAAAGATACTTGGAACTATTGTAACATGTATCACACTTGAAGTCAAAGTTAATTAAAATATAACAACAGAATATGTCAACGAATTACATCAACAGTACAACGTGGGCAAATGTACCCTACATACATAGAGTCTATACTAAAAAATAAAAAAAAAAATAGTTTTAAATACATAGTAATCTAA
>NW_007467351.1:0-329 GCF_000475195.1 Diaphorina citri | reverse complement strand
AAGCGAATACAATAGTCCGTCCCTTATACCTTTTTATTACTATTGTAATAATAAAGGAAGGACGGACTAAAAAGCTCTGCTTTACCACAAAGAATTTGAGAAATAATAAAATAAATAATATTATGTTTTCGATTCCTTTTGTTTCAGATGTGTTGGAAGAAATGATCGACTCCGGTCTAAGCCCGAGTGGCAGTCTGGTGTCTATCTTACAACGTCTGGCGCGCCGAATCAAAACAGAACAAGAGAGTGTGCGAGATCTCCTGGAATTACAGGGTGCCCTACAGATGGTGTTCTCGGCACCCCACGATGGTACCCCTACGTCACCTGTG
>NW_007467350.1:0-329 GCF_000475195.1 Diaphorina citri | reverse complement strand
CAACCCCGCGAAGCCCCGGGAGCGCGCAGCGCGACCGTAAATAAGGGAGCGCGAAGCGTGACCCTATGCACAACCCCGGGAGCGCGCAGCGCGACCGTAAACAAGGGAGCGCGAAGCGCGACCCTATGCACAACCCTGCGAAGCCCCGGGAGCGCGCAGCGCGACCGTATACGCAACCCCGCGTAGCGAACACGCGAAGCCCCCGGGGGGTGGAGGAGGGCGAAGCCCCCCTCCCGAGCACGAAGTGCGAGTACCTACTATACGCATGTGATTCTAGCGCACTTGTTACTTTCCTTATCCTATAGGAAAGTAATGTAATCGGGTCAAAT
>NW_007467349.1:0-329 GCF_000475195.1 Diaphorina citri | reverse complement strand
CTGCGATCAGATCGCCTGGCGTACGACAGGTAAGATCCTCTCTCATTGTTGTAAGAAATGTTAGGTTATTATTTTTTTTAATATTGACTTTTTTTAAAAGAGGTTTGATAGAGGGAAGGAACTATAACTGCTAAGGTCTTATCGTGCCTAAATCGAAAGAAGATGGGATGGGATATTTGTACAAATAAAATTGATTGATTGATTGATTGATTGATAGTATAGAAGAAAGCTAGCCGTTCCGAGAACGAACCTTATCCGTTAAGATTGAGTTTAGAGAGTCAATTTATTATGCTGATCATAAGTGGGAACATGTATAAATGAGCCAGCCT
>NW_007467348.1:0-329 GCF_000475195.1 Diaphorina citri | reverse complement strand
TAGTAATAGCTTTCCTCCGAAGTGTGGTCATAATTTTATTATAGGGCACTTCTAATTGAATTAAAAAACTGATAAATCTAATATCTAATGAAATAATAGGAAGAGAGAACTGATAAAAAAAAGTTTTCCTTTTTTTTCGAATGTTTTGTGTTTTTGTTTACATCTTCAAAAAATTCCAACTTGCGAAGTTGCGCATAGTGAATACACGATTTCACTGCGCATAGTGAATACCCGGCTGTGTTCGAGTTTTCAAAAAGTTCGAGCACAGCTTCTCAGAATTTTGTAGGCGGCTCTGGGATAGGTGTTTCAAAACAGAAGACGGCAGACTG
>NW_007467347.1:0-329 GCF_000475195.1 Diaphorina citri | reverse complement strand
GCTGCCGTTAGATAGTAGATACGTTCTGTATTAGTTGCTGACTGAAGAGTGAACTTGTTTATATTTTGAGCAAGGTCGAGTCAGGTTGTTCAATTCAGCAATCGTCTATTGTAAAAACAACTTTCTCCTGCTGTCATGCGTCAGCAAAAAATAAGAAAAGTAATCGGTCCAACAAATTTTCCTCTAATCCATGCCCACCAGCACAGACATTTTTAAGAGGTCTGATTGAAGGAACTGTAACTGCTAAGCTCTTATCGTCCCGAAATCGAAGAGAGAAGGAAAACAGGATAGGAGAAAGCCAGCCGTTCCGAGAATGAACCTTAAATCCG
>NW_007467346.1:0-329 GCF_000475195.1 Diaphorina citri | reverse complement strand
CAAACTCTTCCATTTAACCTCCAGGTGAAAGGCGCACTCTAGTGGTTGACTTTTGCAATCTCACCGATAGGCCCTAGAGATCTCCTTTATAGTGAAAGTTGACATCTGATGTAGACACAACACAGCTTAGTTCAACATGCCATACATACAGGGTTGCGCAAAATGCATTAGTACCTAATCTACCTATAAGTCACCTAATACCTAATTAGACCCAAATGAAAAATGCTTTGTGTTCTGTTGAATATTTTTGTCCAACTTCATCAAAATGGAACTAAGCATTTGAGGCTTCGAGTGCTATGGCGGAACAAACAGACCGGATCGTAAAATCG
>NW_007467345.1:0-329 GCF_000475195.1 Diaphorina citri | reverse complement strand
TGACTTATAAGCAGATAAAATTTGCCAATACAGGGTGTTTATACGTAATAAAAAAAGTGTAATACTTTTAGTTCACCATGAGAACGAAGGAGAGGAAGGGAGAAAGGGGGGGAGAGAGGGAGGGAGAGAGGAGTAGAAAAATAATTATGAAAAGAGTGGCATAGAACTTTCAATATTTTCTGCCTCCATAACTTTTGAAACGCACTATAATTTAGAAGTTACATTACTACCCTACACTTGATTTTCAGACAAAAACTTTGACTCACTGATCTGTACTCAAAAAACTCTTGTATTTCAGTACAAAAACTTCCAAGACATACTGTTCTCAA
>NW_007467344.1:0-329 GCF_000475195.1 Diaphorina citri | reverse complement strand
AAGACAGTGGAAGAGAAATGGGAGTCTGAACGTTTTATTAGACTTTGCGAAAGTTTTGCCAGCATAACTTACCTGGCACATATAACAATGGAAAAGTATTACCTAATAGACTGGAAACGAATTTTATGGAACAGAGGAACCGTGCTACAAAAAAGCGGGTTGGCTGAGTTCTGATTTGAGTGAGTTTTGTGGAATTTCTGATGGTTCAATTCCTGGGTGTCATTCAGTATGAATTTCTTATAAGAAGATTATTGTAAACGATATTTTGGGTGTGGTTACCTTCTGAGAATTCTGAGCCTTTTCATTTTCCAAAAACATTGGACGTCCGT
>NW_007467343.1:0-329 GCF_000475195.1 Diaphorina citri | reverse complement strand
GATACACTACCTTACGTACTAATATACGACAATCTTAAAGCATTAGTAGACACAGGTAGCACACGGTCATTCATAAGACCCGATGTAGCAAAGAAACACTTCTCCAAAAACATACGCTTCGACCCATTCCTTATCACAACAGCACACGCTACAAGTAGGGAAAAATACAGTGTCACAATTCCCACACCTAAAGAATTTAAAACACAAGAAAACATAAAATTCTACATGTTTGATTTTCACAAATTCTTTGATTGTTTGATTGGATGGGATATTCTTCAGCAACTAGACCTTGCAGTAGATCCAACTGACAAATGTCTAAAAAGCAAGAA
>NW_007467342.1:0-329 GCF_000475195.1 Diaphorina citri | reverse complement strand
GATTTCCGCCTGAGGTGGATTTTATCCTGAACAGATAAGGTTCATTCCCGGAACGGCTGGTTTTCTCCACTCTTCCTGCTCTCTTCGCTTTCGGAACGATAAGAACTCAACAGTTACAGTTCCCTCTATCAAACCTCTTAACTAAGGTTGGCTTTGAGAGATCGATCGGGGTTGAAGCAATGTCGAAGAGGTCACAGTAGAGGGAGCTGTTTTTCACACATTGATCCCGACATAGGTATAAAAAATATCTTGAAAAAAAAAGGAAGAAGGAAAAGAGGTGGATAAAGACGACTATAAGGAAACGAACAGGAAAGAAGGGAACAGAAAAC
>NW_007467341.1:0-329 GCF_000475195.1 Diaphorina citri | reverse complement strand
GTGATCTTCCTTGGAGCCGCTTACCCCATTTTGAGAATCCCTGCCTTAGAGGACTGTACAATTCGTTTGTTTCTTACCACTATTTTATTCTCTCTAACTTTGACATGATTTGTGGCCACAGGGATCAGGAAAGAGAGAAAGCAGAGCAAGAGAGAGAACGTCTGGAGAAGCTAAGAGGTGCCGAACAGGCTGTGGACAAACATTTCGAGGAGTCTCTGAGACCTCAGCGTTTGGCTCAACACAAGGTAAGAACATATTGATAGATTCTGACGTAACTTTGTGAAGATTCATCTTGAAAAGAAGAACACAATAACTTTTACTCTTCACAG
>NW_007467340.1:0-329 GCF_000475195.1 Diaphorina citri | reverse complement strand
TGGAATATGAGAATACTTAAAGTAGGACATTGAGTCTCATTACCTCAACAATTTGAAGTTCCAATACTTTATCCAGATAGAAAGAAAAACAATTGAAAATCTGCATATGGTTGAAAAATGAATCCAAAGATACAATAAACCCCTTGGAGAAATCACGTTCCACAGTTCCCTTTAATGGTCCAAATATGATAACAACACAGATTAATTGGATCCTTGGGCTACAAAAGGGTTAAACTCCTCCCAGAAGATTAGTAGGTCTCTGATAGGAGGACCAGAATCCCATCCGGTCGTTTTGATTGGTGGAATCTACTGATCCGTATCCTCTGACC
>NW_007467339.1:0-329 GCF_000475195.1 Diaphorina citri | reverse complement strand
GTCACGTGGTCCCGCCGTTTAGCTCTATATACAAAGCGTAGACAAGAGTTTTGGGCCCTTTGCAGTCTAGTAGCCTGCCAGTGGCATAGCGTCCATGTAGGGCGTGTATGGCGGCCATACACTCAAAATTTACTCAAATACCCTTAAATATTGACTTTAAATATTTGCATGACTTATTTAGTAATGTGCATGGTGATGGGAATTAGTGCCCTACACGCCTTACACTTGACTTTAGACCACGCTACGCCACTGTAGCCTGCTCAAGGGTGATACCAAAGAGCAGTGGCGAGCAGTACTCAAATAGAGGGAGGACATAAGATTTGATGAGG
>NW_007467338.1:0-329 GCF_000475195.1 Diaphorina citri | reverse complement strand
AAGGATAGGTAAACGTTAGGTGAAGGTGGACCTACTGTAGGTACCGTATAACTGTATAAGCTCAACATACAAACCACGCTCAACTTTACTGAACTTCCGTGATCCACCGGAAACTAGGTATAGTATATATACCTACAATTCCTATGACATATATTATGCCGTTGAAGCTTCGCGCTGTTTTAGTCGCTTCGCTTGACTAGCGACACAACCTACTAGCCACTGATTCTATAGTCAGTTAGGTGTTAGGTTGATAGCGCGTCTGCCTTGTAAGGCCGCATCGTTTCGATTAACGCCCGGGGCGGATTTTATCCTGAACGGATAAGGTTCGT
>NW_007467337.1:0-329 GCF_000475195.1 Diaphorina citri | reverse complement strand
TGGGGGATAAAGGAACGGATAGAGACAAAGGGGAAAAGTGGAGGGAGAGAGCGAAAAAAAGGAGAGGAGAGAAAGAGAAAGTGTAAATTCAAGTAAAAGACATCATTAGAAGGAAATAGAATGACTTTAATACGATTTGTCCCAACATTAGTTGACAGAAAAGCGAAAAGAAGAAGAAAAACAAGAAGAGAGAGAAGAGGAGAAAAGGGAAGGAAGGAAATACAAAAACAAATAAGGAGGAGGAAAAATGTAAAAAAAAAAAATCAAGAAAGAGAGTAATGGAGAAGAGAAAGAAAATGAGGAGAATAGAGAGAGATTTTTTTTTTTTT
>NW_007467336.1:0-329 GCF_000475195.1 Diaphorina citri | reverse complement strand
CTCTCTCTCTCTCTCTCTCTCTCTCTCTCTCTCTCTCTCTCTCTCTCCCTCTCTCTCTCTCTCTCTCTCTCTCTCTCCTCTTCCTTGTTATTTCATCTCAGCCACAAATCATCATATTTCCTATACCTACATGTACCTCTCTAGTGAGGAGATACACAATATCTAGGATCTAGTCATATTACCATATGGTATCTTTATTCAGCTTCGCCTTGGAGAATTTGATGCCTTCCCTTTCCTGTCTCTTTTCTTCATCTTCTCCCTCTCTTTTAAACTCCCATTTTCAAATTTTAGTTCCCTACCAGGTGCCTTTCTAACTTTCTAGGTTAATT
>NW_007467335.1:0-329 GCF_000475195.1 Diaphorina citri | reverse complement strand
CCGCGCCGTTGTTTGTCAGTGATTATGATTTTGAACTTAACTGTCTTAATTTCTCTGAACCGGTTGTATCGGAGCACTTAGGTTACAGGTACTAAGTCATGTGCTTACTTTGTGGTAATGTACTTAACCATACACCATGTAATGTGTAGAGTCATTAAGTTCAAATTCTTCCAATAGCTCAGATTCCAAAACGTTTATTGGGAATATGACCAACTCTGGCGTTGACCACAAGTACCAAGTACCTATCTATTGGATCACCAGAAGGTCAAGCGATTGTAGGAGAACCTTCTAACACTGACCAACGGGTCATCCGACCGACCTGAAGATCT
>NW_007467334.1:0-329 GCF_000475195.1 Diaphorina citri | reverse complement strand
ACATTGAAAAATGCATATGTTTCACCTATGGACACTATGTGGCCATAGGTGCAACAATGCCATTTTTTTGTATCACCTTTGGTCACTTGTATTATCTCAAATTCTACAAGAAATACGTTAAAACTGACACTTTCTATGCACAAAACACATTATTTTTAGTAGGAAAACACTGTAACGCACTTGAAAAAAACATCTCTTACTATTTATTTTTAAATGTTAAATTATCAATTCGAAACACTTCTCTTATTTTATTTGGCAAAAAACAGCAAAACTGAAATTTAAAAATGCGAGCTTATTTTTGTAATTTTTTTCTGACGAAGCAGAGACTA
>NW_007467333.1:0-329 GCF_000475195.1 Diaphorina citri | reverse complement strand
GGTAGGTATAAGGAAGAAATGTCTGTCAACAAAACTTATCAGGAACAAAATACCTCACTCTGTAGCAATTCAGGGTAGAGGCCAAGGGTTGACTTGGAATTAATGGTGAAAAATAAACAAGCATTTTAACGTATTCTTGAGAGTTAATTGCAACGGACATTCTGGACTGTAGAAAGCCCGGACATAGCAACGAGTGTCCATGATAAAGTAAGTCTAACCTAAAACAAACTAGCATTTCTTAAAAGGTCATAAGAAATCTGACTTCATAACTATGTCAATAACAATAACAATAGACAACTTTTCAAATAATTGTGCCCTCAAAATGCGAT
>NW_007467332.1:0-329 GCF_000475195.1 Diaphorina citri | reverse complement strand
ACTCGCTAACCTCCAAGATAACTTAGGCTGGCAGATTTTTTTTCTTCTTAACTAGCTCTGAGTTAACGCCGCGCGCCGATGCCATCGTAACCGGGGAGGGAGGTTAGGCTGGGTTAGGTTAGGTTGGGTTAGGTTAGCTTGGGTTGGGTTGGGTTAGCTTGGGTTGGGTTGGGTTAGGTTAGGTTGGGTTAGCTTGGGTTGGGTTAGGTTGGGTTGGGTTAGGTTAGGTTAGCTTGGGTTGGGTTAGGTTAGGTTAGGTTAGGTTAGGTTAGCTTGGGTTGGTTAGGTTAGGTTAGGTTAGGTTGGGTTGGATTAGGTTAGCTTTTGTT
>NW_007467331.1:0-329 GCF_000475195.1 Diaphorina citri | reverse complement strand
TTCAAGTAACCACTTTACCACACTGAAGAAAGAAACTGATAAAATGCATCACATCCTCTTCACAACAAAAGAATTGGATAACACTTCCTAATATAGCTGAGAAACCTGAGAACAGGAGCAAGCATTGAGCATGGGCGATACGGAGGAAACAATAAAATACCCGGAGCTCTGTATGTGTGGACACGATTTCCTTATTAGGCGAAGAACTAGACGAGTTTCAGTAACATTGAAAAGGTACTGAGAGCGAAAAACGTTAACGCATTCGTGTCTTGGTTTCTTGGTCCCATTGATAAATCAGTTCTTCCAGATTCAAGATTTCATTTCGAACG
>NW_007467330.1:0-329 GCF_000475195.1 Diaphorina citri | reverse complement strand
CTCCCAATAGGTTTATTTTTAATCGTCTGGTTTCTGTGCCTCAGACAATAGGGCCCTTTGGACATCTTTTCAGTGTCCGCAAAATTAATCAGAAATTTTAGAGCTGAATTCATTGGAAGTACTTAATTAGCCGTGTCTTTTCCTCAATGTTCACTTCTTTCAGTTTACTGATAACAGTATACCTAAATCTTATATTTGGCCCCTTATCACTCTCGATTTCCATTCTCTCACCATTCAAATTTCAAACAGAGGAAGAAAGTTAAACATTATCTTCTGTTGCTTGTGAATTATTGCACCTCTTATTCTCACCAGGTTCATTTTGGACACCG
>NW_007467329.1:0-329 GCF_000475195.1 Diaphorina citri | reverse complement strand
CAATCAGCATCCTTTATTCCCATAGTCTGTGGTTACTTAGATGAAGAAGACCAATAGAGCAATACTTGGTGATAACTACTGTAAGAATAATAAATATACTACAAGAACTACCAGAGGATAAAGCTTGGGATACACGTTAGGTCGGCCACTCACACTACATGTTTACAAGTCTTCCTACCTGTGCCCAATATCACCGAAGTATGGAATCTTACAAGTGAAATCATCATCATCAGCTTCTAAAGGCAGCGCCTTGTCGTTGTAGCCAAATGTGTCTGTCTCGTGCTGCTTTCTTAAGTTGTTGATAGAATGAGCAGCCCATTTGCACCTGA
>NW_007467328.1:0-329 GCF_000475195.1 Diaphorina citri | reverse complement strand
ATCCAGGAAGCAGTTTGTTCTTTGTATTCTGGTCCTCATAAAATATACTTATTGAGCAGGCTGACCTTTTACTATGTGTTGGAAATTGGTAGTGGTAGGTACATAAGTAGGTACCTACCTAAAAACATTTTAAACCATGAATATGTCACAGAAAATTATCTGGTACCTCAGTTCTTTGCTTGGCAATATTTTTATGTATCTAGGCCCAATTCCATAATTATAGCTGGTTCCAATATCATCTACTTGGTCAAGAACCTAATTAATTGAAAGAGGGTAGGTGGTGCAGCGATCTGTAGGCTCTCAAATACCCCAGACAGGGGCCAACAATT
>NW_007467327.1:0-329 GCF_000475195.1 Diaphorina citri | reverse complement strand
GAAGGAGTCGCTAAGATTGGAGGAGGCGGGAGTCAACGCTCAGGTATGACTTTTTCTATGTTATTAGCCAGCCTAGTTCGCTATCAATCAAGCTAACTAGGCTGGCTAATAACATAGAAAAAGTGCCTTATAAGCGCTAGGCCGCGGGTTCGATTCCTGCCCGGGGCGGCTTTATCCGGAAGGGATATGTATGGGTTTTCTCGAAACAGCTTCCTTTTTTCTATCCTGTCTTCCTTCTCTCTTTGATTTCGGGACGATGAGACCTTAGCAGTTACAGTTTCCTCTATCAAACCTCTTAAAAAAATATATATATAAAAAAATAAAAATAA
>NW_007467326.1:0-329 GCF_000475195.1 Diaphorina citri | reverse complement strand
TAATAATAATAATAGTCTGTTAAGTTCCACTTGATTGGTATAGGCTTAACAGGCTGTTAAGCTAACAGGCTGTTGGGGATTAGATCAAAATTAAGAAACGCTAGACCAAAATCTGGCAACATTAAAACGCAAAATTCATTTTGCTACAGCAGGTTGTTGGGGGCTAAAAAGAAGTGAAACCCACCCAAAGACTAATAAAATCTTACTTTTATTTTCTCCGGGTCCATCTCCTTCACCATGTCCTCCTTCCGCATCTCATTGATAGTCTTCGGTCCCGTTTCCTTCTTCGCCGAGAACGCATACCCCTGACTCCCCAGCAGGTCTCCAAA
>NW_007467325.1:0-329 GCF_000475195.1 Diaphorina citri | reverse complement strand
ATCCTCAATATAATTTGAGAATTTGACCACAATAATAGTAGTAGCCTACTGCTGGAGTAAATGGACTTTTCAGTCCTATGCGAGCAGTATAAATAAGCACTATTATTATTATTACATCTGATCAGGTCTACCTGATAGTGTGTGTGCTAATCAGGTATTAGGGAGACATGACAGATGGACCTTTTCAGCCGTACCTGATCAGGTCTACCTGATAGTGAATGGCTGGCCCAAATACAGTTGTAGTTGTTAGTAAGGAGCCTCCGGCAGCCTAACTCCCGAGCAGTGTCCGCCATTTCACTTCCAGCCGAGTCCGTGACGCGGCCCAACAG
>NW_007467324.1:0-329 GCF_000475195.1 Diaphorina citri | reverse complement strand
GCCAGAAGTTGGTTCGAACGTTGCGTTGGAAGAAAAGGCGAAGAGAATGGTTGAATAAGAACTTGTTTTATAGAATGGTTAGGCCAGCCTAGTTCTCTTGGAGGGTAGAGCGCATCCTAAAAGGTCCGGACTTCATCCTAAACAGATAAGGTTCATTTCCGGAAAGACTCCTAACCTGTCCTCCTTCTCTTTTCGATTTCGGAACGGTAAGACCTCAGTAGTTACAGTTCCCCCTATCAAATCTTTTCAAAAAGAAGAAGAAAAAAGGTTTGTCCTCGGAACGTCTGTTTTCCTCGTTTCTCCTATCCTGTCCTCCTTCTCTGTTCGAT
>NW_007467323.1:0-329 GCF_000475195.1 Diaphorina citri | reverse complement strand
ATTATAAAGCTTATTGAAAACTGAAACTCGATGTAGGTATGTATAGGTACCTACTTAGTGTTCCAATAAATTTTATAGGTACATATTCCATAGATAGAATTCTACTACCTACATAAAGTTATTTTGATTTGACACCTAACGACCTAACATTTTAAAACAAAGAACAACCAAAGTAAGTATCTCTTGAATGGTGGATAGGTATACCTATAACATACCTCTATTACCTACATAGGTAATAGGTACAGAACTCAACATTAATAACTAGTTAATCAGTCACAACAGACTGTCATCTGTGTTTCATTTACATATGGACATTATATTTGTGTGCA
>NW_007467322.1:0-329 GCF_000475195.1 Diaphorina citri | reverse complement strand
TGAGAACTTTTTTCAAAGTGTTAATTGTGCGGTTGTAAAGCAAAGTGCATTCATGGTATTGTGTTGTAGGCATGTTCCATCGTTTCTTTCAGACCCCTTGAGAGTCCAGGCCCCTTATTTATGAGGCCAATAAGTGACCGAAAGAAAATCAAATGCGACCGACCATAACTTCTACTGATCAAAGTTCGTTAAAAGGATCTCATTGGATTCCATAGGTAGATTTTTTATTGCTGCATGCCAGCAAAGGCTTTAATATCCCTTTTCTTGTCAGTACAGATGGACTTTTACATTTACCTTGAACAAGTGTTAGATTGTCTCTGAAGAGGTTC
>NW_007467321.1:0-329 GCF_000475195.1 Diaphorina citri | reverse complement strand
GGTACTTTGAAGAACAAGTTTCATTCTTAGACCAAGTATAAGCAGAAGTTGAGAACCCAAGAGTGCCGTCTCTGATACAAGTGGGGTTATCTAAAACAAGAATACATTTGAAATAAAATTATGCTTAAGATCAATCTTGCAAAGGATCTTCCTGTTCCCCCCTGGTAACGAATTTGAAGTCTGAAAAAGCCCATAACTTGATATCAAAGATCAAAAGGTCTAATTTTAATTATGCTTTCAGAAAAAAAGTCGTCTAACAAGACCGATGGTATTCCTTTAATCCTAAGCTAATAGAGGTGATTAGGTGGGCCGGTCCCGGAGGTACTGCA
>NW_007467320.1:0-329 GCF_000475195.1 Diaphorina citri | reverse complement strand
TACAGGGTGACTTTTGAAAAATAAATAAAAAAAATGGCATTTACTTTTTACACAATAGCTACACTTGGATATTTTTTTCTGTATTGACTTGGACTCGAACCACCAACTTCCAGAACCGAGGTCTACCTTGCTAACCATAACCACTGAGATTGGTAGGTACTGATGTATCTAATATTTTCTTTAACATTGTATAAGTAGGTGGTTAGGTACCTATATTGATGCCCACAAAGTTAATCAAATAAAATGAATAATATGTAGGTACCCATGTAGGATATCTACCTCCCTCAGCTAACTTCATGTACCTACTATCTCTGGTAACTACATTCAGT
>NW_007467319.1:0-329 GCF_000475195.1 Diaphorina citri | reverse complement strand
ACTATTACTACTAATATCACTGCCATTGATATAATTACCTATAGGTACTGCTACCAGGTACTTATTATTACTTACTCGTCGCAGTACTACCATCATTTTCACTGGACTATTGTTGTTATTGTTACTACTATCATCACCATCACTATCACAAGATTTCACTGGACTGTTGTTGTGATTCTTATCATTATTGACAATATTCTTATCTTTCTTGACTGTTACTATCTTTCTTGACTGTTACTGACTGTTACTTGACTATTACTACTAATATCACTGCCATTGATATAATTACCTATAGGTACTGCTACCAGGTACTTATTATTACTTACTCG
>NW_007467318.1:0-329 GCF_000475195.1 Diaphorina citri | reverse complement strand
TCATGTTCCGAGAGCTGTATCTCACGATCTAGTGAACGCATTTTCTTCGTTTTAGTCTCAATATTTTTTTAATTTTTATAGTTTTTTCTGAGATAATAAAAAAAAATCATGAGAATCACCAATTATCCGGCGATATATCGGTCACCCGTCCCAGTTTTATCCACGCTGGACGTTTCTCAACTTCAAATACTTCAATGACAATTCCGTGCAAATTTAAATTTTACACATTTTTTTTTTTTTGTGGCGCTCCGACACTGAAAAAAAAATCAACACATACGCCCTCTCGTGTTTTTCTCATGCCATTAACATTATTTGTGGATTTTGTGGCG
>NW_007467317.1:0-329 GCF_000475195.1 Diaphorina citri | reverse complement strand
TATTACCTCTCTCTCAAAGAGGTTGAATTTTTCCGAAATTGTTTTTGGTTTCGTCCGCCCACCTCTCTTCTTCTCTCCGTTGCTCCCTCCTTCGCATAAAAATATGTATACTAATCCTTACAAATCTAGATTACCTAATAATTACAAAAGTACGTACATAATTATGTGACTCTCATACTACTAGTAACCAAATAGGTATCATTATTTCATCATCTTCTCTATTGCTGAATAAAGGTCCTATCTTTGGTGGGTTTTGGAAAGAGGTGGAGCTTTGGAGGAATGGGGAAAATTTGTTGGGATTTGAATCAGCTGGTAAAAAGAACACTGAC
>NW_007467316.1:0-329 GCF_000475195.1 Diaphorina citri | reverse complement strand
TATATTTTGTCGATGATTTTAAGGGATCTTAAGAGCGACATGAGTGCATCGACACCAGCCTTGTCATCGGACAGTGACAGAGGGTCAGGGAGGAGGGAGCGTAATTGGGCGTCAAGAGGGCAAGAGAGGATGTGTTTTACCGTAAGGATTTCACCGCACCGGCAGGAAGGTTGGGGGCTTCTTGTGAGTAAATAACTATGGGTTAGCCTAGTGTGCCCGATTCTCATCCTGGTCAATACGATTTCTTCAAGGCGAGTTTGCCTGGAACTAGATTGCCATTTTTCAATTTTCGGTTTTATGGCCTTTAGTTTGTTACCAAGGGTTTGACT
>NW_007467315.1:0-329 GCF_000475195.1 Diaphorina citri | reverse complement strand
AAAGGGTGTTTCATTAGAGAAGGTAAGTTTTAAAAGAAGTAAAAGATAGAGCAATTTTGTGAAGCATAATGCCATGAAGTTCACTGCCAAAACATAGTAGACTTTATGGCATGTGAAAATAATTTAGAGCACAAATAATGATGAGAAAAGCTCAACAACCATCAGAGCTCATCTATTCTATCTCCTGCACTCAACAAATTCATGCAGACTGAGACACCCCTTTTCTACAAGTGAGGGGAGACGAGATAGGGACAGATAAGTTCTCACTTTAATAGTAATAATGATTAAGATATTTATTTTGTCACACTGGTTGGGATGGAGAATATTCA
>NW_007467314.1:0-329 GCF_000475195.1 Diaphorina citri | reverse complement strand
CCCCCTTTTTTTTTTTTTTTTTTTTTTTTTTTTGTAAAACAGAGTTTTTTCACAACCTCTGTTGAAACCCACAGCTTTACAAAGTGCTTCCTTCGCAGTCAATTTCCAAATTTCAAAAATCTACACTGATGATGTCCCTACTGATCGCTACACGATTAAAGTAGCTACTCAATGGAGGAGTTCCTAAGAAAAAAGTAATCCAAATCTGAGGTCAAAACTCGGAAAAAGTAACTTTAAAAGGTCGAAAATTGAAAATTCAATTTTTAATTGCCGTTGAAAGTTCGAAGAGTTGTGACGTCAGATTTCACGTCAAAATGCGCAGAAACGCT
>NW_007467313.1:0-329 GCF_000475195.1 Diaphorina citri | reverse complement strand
CAAAAAATTAAAAAAAAAAAAAAACAGCCAATCACGTTACCACACCACACCACAAACAAGAACCAAATAAGCAAACGAACTTTTTATATCCTCGTTAAAATCTTTGGTAATTATTCACAAGCCACGACAATGAAAAAGACAGCTCCTTTTTGTGTTTAACCTAACCCTATAATAACACTGGTCACTGCTCATTTGTGCCAGTTCCTTTTTGTAGCAATTCTCCATTGATGTGAGTTCTGAAAAAGTATGTTTTAAAGTTTTACAAACAACCGAAAAAACATGAACCAACAAAAACAAACAAAGGAAACGAACTTTTTACAACATCGTTA
>NW_007467312.1:0-329 GCF_000475195.1 Diaphorina citri | reverse complement strand
TACCTACCTAGTTTTTTGTGAAACGACTTCCGTTTTGGGACTTCATTCATAAAACCTGTAATAGTGGCGTAGTAGTAAATTTTACTACGAGGGGGGCCTAGCCTAAATAGTTTGAAAGGTAGCGCGCCTGCCTTGTAAGCTTCCAAGGGTGTGCGTCTGCCTTGTAACTTATAAGTTTGGAAAGTAGCGCAAATTACAAAAGTTCTTATCTCTTCACTCGCGCTAGGTCGTGGGTTCGATTTCAGCTCGGGCAAAGTTTATCCTAAATTTTAGTACATACCTATGTAGGTGCCTAAACAAATAATTAAGCTAAATAGAGGAGAGCGGAG
>NW_007467311.1:0-329 GCF_000475195.1 Diaphorina citri | reverse complement strand
AAGAAAGTGATGTGTTTTGGTCTGATTTCTTATCTGGACCCTTCCGACCAAGGTGAGGATCAGAAGTAGCGAATGCCAGCCTAGTTAGCATGGAGGGTAGCAGTAGCACGCCTGCCTTGTAGGCGCTAGTTCGAGGGTTCGATTCCCGCCCGAGGTGAACTTTATCCTAAACAGATAAAGTTCGTTCTCGGAACGGCTAACTTTCTCCCATCCTGTACTCCTGCCTTCGATTTCGGGAGGACAAAACCTTTGTTGAAGGTCCCTCTTTAAACCTCTTAAAAAAAAGGCTCAATATTGTCGACGTACCTACCTACAAACCTACATACGTA
>NW_007467310.1:0-329 GCF_000475195.1 Diaphorina citri | reverse complement strand
CTTGTCCGTTTAGGATAAAGTTCGCCCCGGGCGGGAATCGAACCCGCGGTCAAGCTCTTAGAAAGTTAACTAGGCTGTAGAATCAGATGGCAATGAACTTACACGAAATCCTTTTTAGCTAATTTTGTCGATTTAATTTCACGGTCCTTAAAAAATACTCTTTTCACCTAAAATAATTCATAAAACCATAGCCTAATAATTAGGAATAATTACATATTTTAAAGCTACACTCAATTTTTTTTTAATCCACTGAAATTAGGAAAAAAAAAACTGAAATTTCCTGGCTACCTAATTGAATTATTATTTGGTACCAACCAAGTCTGGCATAT
>NW_007467309.1:0-329 GCF_000475195.1 Diaphorina citri | reverse complement strand
TTAGCATGTTATTCCGTCTAATGCATGTCCTTTATAGTAGCAGTTGAAATTTTGTTCCTCGCCTGGGATTCGAACCCGTAACTTCCGACTTACCAAGCGAGTACCTATTTACCCTGAGCACCGAGTATCCGAAGCACTCCATAACTGCATGTCAAGCCTGCTTCTCTACCACTTGCATAGACAATGGGTGTGTAGGGTGCATGCTAAGAACCATCCATAAGGGGAATTGCCTTTTGTATGGTTCTTTTTACTGTAATCGGGTCAAAATTTCGATGGTCAGTTTTTAGTGCCAAAACACGTTTTGAGGTCCCTAGAGCCTAAATCCAAAG
>NW_007467308.1:0-329 GCF_000475195.1 Diaphorina citri | reverse complement strand
CCTAGGGGTTTCCAGAGCATCTGGACAAGTGTGGCTACATAAGTTTTTAGTACATGCAAACACTTGGAAAAAATTATGAACAGAGGAACGATGAAATATGAATAAAATTAAAAAATGAACAAATAAGAAGAAGAAAAATAATTCAGCAAGGAAGAATTCCCTAAAAGTACTCAAGCACTTACAGGGATTTATTCAAAAAGAAAATTTCATTTTTGATGTGTTAAAAATAAACTTTCTTATTATTATTATTATTATTATTATTATTATTATTATTATTATTATTATTAGAGGAAAATACTAGCTAGGCTTGTTAAGGGTGGACCAAAAAA
>NW_007467307.1:0-329 GCF_000475195.1 Diaphorina citri | reverse complement strand
CAGTATCCTATGATGAGACTCTGGTGTTTCCAATGATATTAAATTCTAATAAAGATTTAATGGGTATGCTGCTATATGTTCACAGTATGCTACTACCTATGCAGATAATTATGGCCATACGATGTGCATATGGGTATGAACGATATTCTGATGATATGTGTAGATCTGGAGATAGTAGCATGGAGTACCAAGGATGCATTGAATACATATAGGAAGCAGTACCCAGCGATATCTGGAATGACATGGTGCCAATGATGGCATATCTTTTACACGTACGTATACGTATGTACTGTTATAACTAGACAATTTCTCACCCAACAGTACAAATA
>NW_007467306.1:0-329 GCF_000475195.1 Diaphorina citri | reverse complement strand
GAAGAGTAAGAGAAACCAAGAAACAGAAGGAGAGAGGAACAATTACAAAGGAATGAAGAATAGGAAAAGCGATGGATACCAAGAAAGACGAAACGGAGGGAGGTAAGAAAACAACAGAAGGGAAGAAGGGGTTGCTTAATAGAGAATGAGAGACAAAAGGAGGGGAGGAAGAAATAGAGGAAGAGAGGCAGAAGGAAGGAATAGAAGAAGACAGAGGGGTAGAAGGAAGTAAAGAGGAAGAGAGACAGAGATCTCAATGGTGGTGTAGAATAAAGTGGAAGGAAGAAGATAGATGCGGTATTTTGGAACAAGATAGACGAAGAAGGAAG
>NW_007467305.1:0-329 GCF_000475195.1 Diaphorina citri | reverse complement strand
TAAGCCTAGTTGATTGTTCAGACAAGGATAACAGAGGTATACTGAACACTGTACAACTTAAAATAAAAGATGTTTCCTACTTTCCTAAACTAACACTTAGCTGAGTCAGAAACGTAAACAGATATATAGGTACTTGATTAAATGAGGGAGAACCACGTAAATTTACACATGAAAAAATTTCGCAGGACCTACCTAGTTGAAATTTTGCACTGTATTAAAATTATGGTTTTCTCACTGAATATTCAAAATAAAATGAAAAACAATGAGGATTATGTACAGATTGAACTTAAGAAATATTCAAACAAGATTTATTTTTTCTGATATACCCT
>NW_007467304.1:0-329 GCF_000475195.1 Diaphorina citri | reverse complement strand
TAAATATTTACTATCAGGCTTCTTGTAGTACACTCAGATATGTAAATTAACAAATCAGGCGACACACAGTGAGTTGAACATAAACATTTCAAAGCTTGGGGCAAAGTTTTTCAACTCCATGACCTTGAATGAAAACTCCCTTCTTGGCGTTTCACGAGAGAAAATTCGTCCAAGTAATTGTATTTTCAGAGTTAATTCATTCCCTTTTCTTCGGGCAAGTTATTTTTGGATCATGGTGATTTTTTTTACTAATCATTTGTTCCTCCTTCAGTGGCCGCGTGAACCGGTTTTATCAAGATAAAACTGATGGCAGTAATGTCCAGGTAATG
>NW_007467303.1:0-329 GCF_000475195.1 Diaphorina citri | reverse complement strand
AGATTCTGGACCTTTGTGCCTAGGTGTAAAAAGTTTTCAGACTCGATGGTTCCAAAGAGTCTGAACCTTTTTCCTTCCTGTCCTGATGTTAATAAAAACTAATATTTGGAGGGTTTTAGGTATGGTTTTGGGGGGGTCTACTCTCATAACTTTTTCGATATCTCTAACCGTTTGGTGAAAACCGCCAAAAAGCGGTTATTTCCGCCTGTGGGCGCCGCCCAGTGCAACTTTTGGCGAATTTCAGATTTTTACCTTTACTTACTCATCAAGACCTACCATCCTGCCAAATTTCAAGTTTCTACTACATCGGGAAGTGCCTCAACATTTTG
>NW_007467302.1:7688-10289 GCF_000475195.1 Diaphorina citri | reverse complement strand
GTGTTTGCAATGGGGACCTATCAGATATGGTGTTGTACAACCGCCCCGACAGGCACCAGTATACTGATCACACCCATCTACACACTGTCCACATGTCTCCTTGCAGTCTGCACCATAGTAACCTTTTGGACAATGTTCCAAGCATTGCTCTCCTTGATAACCGGTAGCACAGGAACATCCGTAGTACGATGTACACAGAACCATACCTTTGCATTCATTTGAAGACGTGGAGCACATCTTGGAACACTTGGGTCCGAAACGATTTCTATCACATGGAATTTCACATTCGTTGCCTGTGAACCCAGGAGGGCAGCTACATAAAGAATTGTCCATGGGTGATCCTCCATTGAAACAGGTGATAACATTGTCAGTTACTGTGGAGTCTTCCAGCGTGTTGTAAATTTCATCAAGATACGATCTCACACATACCTTTGCCATGTTTATTTTACTCATGTCAACATATCTCTCTTCCCATATGTTTCCAATGCGGATAACAAAGTTGTCAGCTTCTACTTTGATTCGTTTCTGTTTTGTCCATCCTTTAGGAAATATAATATTCACTTTGGCCAGAACATTCTCAGAGCTGTTGCTCCTTTTCGTTACAACTGACTCTTGGGGAACGAGGTGTATTATATGATCTGTGTTTTGCTCCTCTACGTATACATTTACTTTGGAACCAGGTTGTCTATCATAGAAGATAATCACTGACGTATTGTTATCCAAATCAAGCCACGGGGAGATAATTGTGGAGGGATATGATTCCAAAAGGGCATAATATGTATATCGACCAATGTAATCGTAGTCTCTAGGTTCTGTTTGTGCTATACGAGTCAACTTGCTTGTAGGTACAATATTGGTATTGTGAATTTTGGAAGCCATCTGGTCGTAAATGAATAGTTGACTTTTCAAAGTCATGTATAACTTAACATCTCGATCAGTGCTAAAATTACCTCCATAACAACTGTTTACTATTACATAATTGCTATATTGACAGACAGAAATATGTGAGTTCTCAACAGTTATTAATATGTACGAGTTATCTGATCCATAATAAAGTTTGATCTTTAAATCCTGTAATCTACGAAAATTTACTCGAAGAATAGAGTTCTCTCCAATGTCAGTTGTTTCAAATACAGTGTAAGGGTTGTCACGGTACACATAATAGGCGCTCACCGTTTTTTCTTTTCTTATTTTACTGTTATTAACGGTATAACTAAACATGCTTTCGTCAGGATCAAGAGAAAAATCCGATTGAAATAACAATGCAGAATACTCTGCTGTGTTGTCTGCATAAGTCGGTACATCCAGGGGTGCGGTGTTGCCATCAGACGAGATCCATTGCCATCTTGTACTGTTTTGTCCATCGTAGAGGCGTGGTATTGTTGTGGACTCTGGCAATGGAGTATCCGCTGTGATGTTGAACAAGGGAAGACCCCGGTCGTTTTCCTGAAGTGAAGCCACAGTGCACGTGTTGAGATATTTCACACTCTCCCCATCGGCGATGAACGTGTTGAACTTGTATACTGCGGTAATTTCATAGGCACCTGAAATGAAATGAGAGAGATTTTGAAGTTCCTGATGATTCTAAACAAGAAAGATTTGGAAGTTCCTGATGATTCTTAACAAGAGAGATTTTGCAGTTCCTGATGATTCTAAAACAAGAGAGATTTTGCAGTTCCTGATGATCCTAAACTAGAGAGATTTTGAAGTTCCTGATGATTCTAAACAAGAAAGATTTGGAAGTTCCTGATGATTCTTAACAAGAGAGATTTTGCAGTTCCTGATGATTCTAAAATATTTCTTGAGATGCGATATTTCGAACTCTTTTAAAGGATGTTCTAAGTACACCAGTGTTTCCTAAAATCGCAATTCGGCCATTCTCGAAAAAATTCAATTGGTCAACCTTAGAAGACTACGAAAAATTTGTTTGTTTTTACATCCCCCATTTGTAAAATAAGGAGACTCCAGTCAAACAGTCTATTGTACTTCCACTAACGATTTTTGTTTCCAACCCTGGAGGTTTAAGACTCCCCTCTTGAGAACCACCGGTCTTTTTGGGCGGGCTTTTAACGCAAGGGGAGAGAGTGAAAGCGGCGCAAAAAAAGCGGTAGTTTTCAAGGACGGGGAGTCTCTCTCGAGTTTAAACAACAAAAGTAAATACCATCGCCAACGTGATTCTTCCTAGACGCTTTCTTAGATTTTGGCAAGGACATTTATAGTAGTCAATGAACTAGCGATTTTAGAGAGAATATATGGTCCTTAGTAGTCATTGACGTTTCTTAGGAAAAGCACAAGCTTAGTAGTCGATTGACAAGTCTCAGAACAACAAAATCAAATCTATAGTACTCATGACGGTTTTAAAAGAGGTACAAACCGGTAACGGAGTCCTACTTTGATCGTCTTAGACTGCTTCGCTGCCTCAAGTCGATCATAAGAAGTATAAGAATGGTTTTAGAGCTAAGACAACTTCAACGAACTCCTCTAGCTAGTCATACACTTAACTATATTTATCATCTAACATTATTGGTTAGTGAAAGTCGCTTGATTTGTTTTTAGGAGGACAAGATCTAAATTGTAGTCCTTGAAGTTTTAGAGAGAGAC
>NW_007467302.1:0-1551 GCF_000475195.1 Diaphorina citri | reverse complement strand
ATTACCTTGCTCTCTTTTTTTAGAGTTCAATGGGAGATGTTATGGTGATCGATTGTAACCTTGCTCTGTGACTAAATCCTGGCCCTTCTTCAGGAAAGTGCTACATAGCACCAAACGGTACACCTCCAAACGGGTTTTTTGGTTACTTTTGTATTGTGTATGAATGCAACGTACTTGGGCTGTTCGTGGTTGGTTATTTAGCGGTGGTATATGGATTTTGTAATGAGGGATTTGTTTATGAGTTCATTCGCCGTGCTTTTAGAACCTTAAAATAGTGGGAGTTACTTTAGTCGTATGTTTAGGGGGGGGGTTGGGGTGGGGGGGATTTTGCGATTTTTGTTTGCTACTAATTACACAATTCCTTTTCGCATGGGTAGGTGTAGTGAGTCATTTTTTCTTTCTACCTGTCACCTATACTATGGTACTCAAATTCCTCATCCTATGGAGATTCTTTGTCTATTAGACAATAGGCGCAATACATAACATCTCATAGTCGTAGTCTTCTGACTTTGTTACTCTTAGTTTACATCTTTGAGGTCGAAAGTTTAAAGTCAGCTGTCCACTTAGAGTTCTAAGCGACTTTGGTGTTACAGTATTAAAATGCCCTACCCTCGTACTTACTTTTCTGGGCGTACGAACCTCATAATTGATTGATAAATGCAGACTGATGGTAGGAAAGTTTGTCATCTCAGGTTTGTGAACTCGACTCTCTGTGATAATAACAATTAGTGTACACTCTGTTTGTGTCTTGACTGATTTGGTCAAGTCTGGATCATGTGTTTCTAATGTCTCATCTACGAGGATAACTCTCAAGTAATAGACGCTTCCTGGTTTCAACCCTTCTACTGAGATGTTGCTGGTAGCCATTTTGAATATTTCATATGAACCATCATTCCATGTTGAACTCATGTCTTGACGATATTGAACCATGTAGAACATGGTATGGTCATAGGACTTTTCAATATTGCTTGCAGTCAAATCGATTTGAAGATTCACAGTATTGAAACTCGAGTGCAATACCTTAGGGGGATTTTTCAGATAAGAGTGGGCGTGTTTGCAATGAGGACCTATCAGATATGGTGTTGTGCAACCGCCCCGACAGGCACCAGTATACTGATCACACCCATCTACACACTGTCCACATGTCTCCTTGCAGTCTGCACCATAGTAACCTTTTGGACAATGTTCCAAGCATTGCTCTCCTTGATAACCGGTAGCACAGGAACATCCGTAGTACGATGTACACAGAACCATACCTTTGCATTCATTTGAAGACGTGGAGCACATCTTGGAACACTTGGGTCCGAAACGATTTCTATCACATGGAATTTCACATTCGTTGCCTGTGAACCCAGGAGGGCAGCTACATAAAGAATTGTCCATGGGTGATCCTCCATTGAAACAGGTGATAACATTGTCAGTTACTGTGGAGTCTTCCAGCGTGTTGTAAATTTCATCAAGATACGATCTCACACATACCTTTGCCATGTTTATTTTACTCATGTCAACATATCTCTCTTCCCATATGTTTCCAATGCGGATAACAAAGTT
>NW_007467301.1:0-329 GCF_000475195.1 Diaphorina citri | reverse complement strand
CAGTAAATTATGTAGCTTACAACAGTAAAAAATTTCAAATTATTATCATTACTAACAGAACTAAAGAAAAAGTTCTTGAGAAAAAACAAGTCAAAGAGTCAAATGCTTGAAGAACATCAGAGAAAATGAGAAGTTCTATGTAAAAGTTGAGACAAGACGAGCTTGTAATTATGAAAAAAACATGACTTTGTGACATTACAAAGAGTGCTCTGTTATTACTAGGCTAAGTTCATAATTATCATTTTTTTTTTTATTCCTGTTATTATTTTAAGGAAATTGTTTTACATCTTTTGCGTTGTAATAAAATATTGTGTTTTACTTCTTTCTGT
>NW_007467300.1:0-329 GCF_000475195.1 Diaphorina citri | reverse complement strand
ACAAATTACAATTAAAAAAAAAAAAAAAAAAAAACATAAACCAGTTTATTTTATTTATTTATTTATTTTTCAAAGAAGAATAGATGGGTATCTTCTTTATGTTGGTTGATTTGTTCGAAAGAGCTTTTCTTATTGAAAAAATAGGTATAAAAAAGTACCTACCTACTTAATAGAGAGAAAAAAAGTTCAGTTGTATGTAATAGGTAATTTATTTAATATTTATTTTCGGTTATTTATTATTATTATTATTTTTTTTAAATTTATTACCAGATTTTATTATTACGTAGATATTTTTTAAGAGATTTGAACTGAGAAGGCGGACAGGATAG
>NW_007467299.1:0-329 GCF_000475195.1 Diaphorina citri | reverse complement strand
TCAACCACTATGTAGTACACAACCCCCTAAACCAACTACACACAATTATGTAAGTTCTTTTCTTTTTTTCTTCTTCTTTTTTGTTGTTAGGCAGAAATTATATGTTAACAACTTGTCTATGTACATTTATGTATCATATATTAGATATTACCTATATCGCATTAGACTCAATCAGGAAAATAACAAGGTTTTATTATTATTTTGGAAAAACTCCAATTATTTGTAAGAATATGGTTATATTTTGGGGTATTATTATTATTATTATTATTATCATTATTATTATTATTATTATTATTATTATTATTATTAATGCATAGTTAGAATAAAAG
>NW_007467298.1:0-329 GCF_000475195.1 Diaphorina citri | reverse complement strand
ATACGAGTATAGATAAATACATATAGGGTACGTTGGTATACAGGGTGTTTAACCTAGAACTGTCCTATATTAAATGAATCCGTAGGTCTTATCGTCCCGAAATCGAAATGGAAGGAAGACAGGATAGGAGAAAGTCAGCCGTTCCGAGAACGTACATCATCCGTTCAGGATAAAATCGGCCCCGCGCGGGAATCTAACACGCGCCCTAGCGCTTGCCTTGAACGCGCTACCAACCATGTTAACTTGGCTGGTGATAGAGAGAGAGAGAGAGAGAGAGAGAGAGAGAGAGAGAGAGAGAGAGAGAGAGAGAGAGAGATAAGAGAGAGAAG
>NW_007467297.1:0-329 GCF_000475195.1 Diaphorina citri | reverse complement strand
GTATGTATGTATGTGTGTACTACAGGTTTAAATGGGAAAAGGTGGTATACAAAATATCTCAAGAACGGTTTGTCCTAGTTTGACATCATGGTCCCAAAACGGATATTTCCAACAATTTCCCGATTTTGAAAATTTGGACCGATTGCAATACTTTCATTACTAGTATAGCTCGCTATACTGTAGTAATAGAAAATAAAAACATATACCTATACCTATATCCTATATGTACCTATGAATATTGATTTTTTTTTCTTTCAGTATTTGAGAACCGGGAGAAGATGGTCCTAGTTATGGAATATGCTGCAGGAGGCGAACTGTACGATTTTCTG
>NW_007467296.1:0-329 GCF_000475195.1 Diaphorina citri | reverse complement strand
AATTATTGATATAGTGACCATGTATGTATCTCCAACACATTTAACAGTCTACGAGTTAAAATGGACGCTACAAGTGCCATGTCGGGAAAATTCGGGTTCGAATCCCAATGGCGATTGAAATTTTCGAGTATTCATTTTCATTCTTGCTTAGGGATTTGATAATTAGGTAAGTACTGTTTCCACCCCCCCTTTAAACTACGGAGTAGGTCGTTCACTACTTTGGCTTGACCTTTTGCAAATGGTTGAATCACTTTTTTTATGAGTTTAATTTGAATTTTTAAAATATTTATCTGTTCTTTCTTTTTTATACCTAATATTTTACATCTGTA
>NW_007467295.1:0-329 GCF_000475195.1 Diaphorina citri | reverse complement strand
CAATAATAAAAGGACATCAGAAATGCAAAGAATATCCACCAGAACTGAAAACCTTTGCACTTACTCTTGATTTTTATTCACCCAAAGGTTATGAATATGTACGTAAAGTGTTCAACAAGTGTTTACCACATTGTTGTACTCTACAAAAGTGGTATCAGAATGTGAATTGTGAGCCAGGATTTTCAAACCATGCTTTGGAAGTTTTACAAACAAACATGTACTCTTGGGGTTCCATAATTGTACTGCTTTCAGCTGATAATGATCGAACAGCAGGTTGCTTCCTTGGACATGGGGTTTTCATAAGATGATCAGGGAAAGTGAAAATTGAA
>NW_007467294.1:0-329 GCF_000475195.1 Diaphorina citri | reverse complement strand
GTATTTGACTGGGGGTTGACACCCCGTTGTTACTATGAATTCAAAATATCAATAGTTATTATTATTACTTCACTGGGTCACTAGGGGTCGTATATCGTAGTTAGGGTGAGTGACAGGAAGGGTGATTCATATTATTTTAGGGTGAAAACGATACATATGATATCTGAGGGATAAGTATTGGGATGCACGTGTTAGAAGGACCTCATGGCCAAGTTCGCAACATTCGAAAAACAACAACACCGAACAAAACACACACAGGACCAAACACAACTGTGGTTGGGTTTGAATTCTTACTTTCGCAAACTTTGGATCCTCCTTTGCTCTCCTCT
>NW_007467293.1:0-329 GCF_000475195.1 Diaphorina citri | reverse complement strand
GTAAAGATTTCGGACTCCGCCCCACAGTAAAGATTTTGGACTCCGCCCCACAGTAAAGAAGCAAAAATTAAGCCCGAGGGGGGTGGGGTCCTGGGCCGCTCTAAATACGACCCTGTACTCGTATGTAAGCACTAAGCACCCAATCGAGCAGTTGCAGGTGGGTAAAAATTATGAATAAAAGGTCGATTCCTATGTAAAAAGTTGTGGGAAATCCAAATCTGAAGTCAAAACTCCGAAAAAGTAACTTTAAATTAAAAGGTCGAAAATTCAATCTTCATTTGCCGATCTAATGAAAAAGTTCGAAGAGTAGTGACTTCAAGAAATGATGC
>NW_007467292.1:0-329 GCF_000475195.1 Diaphorina citri | reverse complement strand
AATATGTCTCCCATAATATGTCTCACATAGTATGTCTCCCGTAGTATGTCTCTCATAGTATGTCTCCCGTAGTATGTCTCTCATAGTATGTCTCCCGTAGTATGTCTCCCGTAGTATGTCTCCCATAATGTCGCCCAAAATATGTCTCCCGTAGTATGTCTCTCATAGTATGTCTCCCGTAGTATGTCTCTGTCCATAACAGTTCATTCAGCACCTAAATGCTAAATGGGAAGTACCTAAGTTGGGAAGTATGGTGTCTCTTATCTCCCATCTAGGAGCATAATATGGGACGGACATGCTACGACACAGACCACATGAGTCTGAAGTAG
>NW_007467291.1:0-329 GCF_000475195.1 Diaphorina citri | reverse complement strand
TGGTCAAATTCCCAAATATTTTGAAGATAAAATTCCATATCCGGCTGGGATTCAACCCAAGCCCTCCTGTTTACCAGGCGAGCGTCTTAACCACTACAGAACAAATACTTACGCGCATCCCCAAAGTCATGCGTCAGATAGTCAGATTAATGAGCACTTTCAGATTAGCCAGGAAACACACACACACACACATATACATACACACATACATACACACACACACACTAAAAAATGATCGATCGAGTAATAGGTACTTACGCGCATCCTTGAAGTCATGCGTCAGATTAATGAGCACTTTCAGATTAGCCAGTAGACACTCGCGTAGAATG
>NW_007467290.1:0-329 GCF_000475195.1 Diaphorina citri | reverse complement strand
ATCCCTAGGGCAAGGTAAACATAGAGCTAGACCCTTGACAAAATAAAATAATAAATATTTTTATTTAATCTATTTATTCTTCAGACTATTCCAAGCCCAAAGTTCGTGTGTCAGTGAGAAGCTGAAGTGTTTGATCAACTATTTCGTTCGAGTTACCACTAAAGGTATGTTCAATTTTAATTTTTTCATAAGAATGTTTTATCTTGGTAAAGCCTTTTCACACCTTTTGTCAATGTCCATGTGCCATTAATGTTTTTTACACTGGTAATGACGCACGGGGCTGAGTGCACCTCAAACTCCAAGCACAGGGCAGAAAAAAATTCGACCCC
>NW_007467289.1:0-329 GCF_000475195.1 Diaphorina citri | reverse complement strand
CAGCCATGGTCACGGTACATTATACACATAACAAGAGCGATGTACAAAAATCAAAGGTAAGAGTCAAACCCATAAGAGCCGAACTTTTTTCCATTGGATCTTGCTGAAAACCGCTTCTAACTCCGGACCGGTACTGAGTAAATATGTCGAATCATATTGAAAATAGTAGGGAATTTTGTTTTCTAACTAATAGACAAATCCCCGATGCACTCTAACGTGGAGAGAAGGGTTTGGTCAAGTTTGGTGTGACAAATCCCCGATGCACTCCCGCGCGGGTGCGAACTTAATCCTAAACAGGAATAACTCCTCCTCTTCGCCTTTTCCATGTT
>NW_007467288.1:0-329 GCF_000475195.1 Diaphorina citri | reverse complement strand
AAAAAAAAAAAAAAAAAAAAAAAAAAAAAAAATACAATACAATATTAAGGAAAATTCCGAGTCCTTTTACTTCTTATACGAGGCTCGTACCTACTTACGAAAGCTTTAAATGTGAAAGAAAATTGAGTTTATGTTAGAGAAAATAAATTGGTCCTATAAATAACGATGTCGCTTTAAAAAGGGAAAAAATAGCGGGTCATTTAACAAAATGAAATGAGTTTCTTTCTACCTACGTCTTATCCTGCTATTCTCACCCGAAATTTCATTAAGAGACCCATTTCTTCAAATAAATTTGGAGAAGTCTATTATTATCCTTATTTTTCTATAAT
>NW_007467287.1:0-329 GCF_000475195.1 Diaphorina citri | reverse complement strand
ATAACAAAAGGTAATTTTCACGAGGTTTGTGTTCCACAATCATTAGTTTTAATGTGCCGTCGTTGTTATGAGGTACTTAAAACATGTAGTGTTCCTATTCCTACGTACATTGTAGCATGCTCGGTACTTGGGGAGAATGTTACTTGTTTTATCTATGAAATATGAAAAGGTTTGGTGGACTTATAAGCCACAGCACAGGTAAAGAAATTGTTTACGTACAGTCTTAAAATTACTGAAAATCTGGAAAGCTTTTTGTTTACGTACTCGTACAGTCTTAAAATTACTGAAAATCTGGAAAGCTTTTTATTTTTAATTCAACATTCAACATA
>NW_007467286.1:0-329 GCF_000475195.1 Diaphorina citri | reverse complement strand
AACTGTAGTTTTGATAGAAGAGATTTGTAAAACAGGAAATTACGAAACAGAAAGAATATTTTCTGTGACCACAACTCCTTTAAAACAATAATCACACCATTTGTCAGAATTGTTTACAATTTGTCAAAAAAGACTATTTATACAACTTAGGTAGGTAGAATTTCATTTGAAACTGCTCCAAGTGCGAAAAGAATAAATCAAAATAAATTTATTTCTATATTTGAAATCTTGGTATTACCTAAATGTGTTATGTCCAGAGATGTGCAAAATGCTTTTGAAAACCAATTTGAAATGCAAAATGTAAAATGCCTCTAGAAAACCAATTTGAA
>NW_007467285.1:0-329 GCF_000475195.1 Diaphorina citri | reverse complement strand
AAGCCTTTTACTACTCAAAGAACTGGATTGTATAATATTGTCAGTTCAATTGTTGTAGGCACTGTAATAACGAGTAACTTAAATGGTCTTCTCTAAAATAAGGTAATAAGGAGGTACATAATGAACAAAATGGGAAGGCTGTGGACGGTATTTCAAAGGACCGTAGCTCCTACTTCTACGTTCTATTAGCTCGGGTGACAAACCAAGACGATGTTTCATAAGCTCTTCGGGAGAAAATCTGTGCTACGAGGCATGAAAGGACTTTCAAGTTTCATTATGCAAACAAAATTTGCAGCAAGAAGAGCGTCTAGTATTGGCAATATTGAAAC
>NW_007467284.1:0-329 GCF_000475195.1 Diaphorina citri | reverse complement strand
AAGGGTTGAAATACAGTGCGTGTGAGTGTTTGTCTATATTTATTTATTGTCATTACCAGTAATGTTAACCATAATGTGGTTATCTGTTTCCGGAAGTAATTACCTACCTGTGGTAAAGGTAATTCACTTAGCTCCCTTAGTAATAGTACGACTATCGTGTTGTCGGCATTGGCTACAGGCTGTCTACATTGGCTACAGGCTGTCTACATTGGCTATGGGCTGTCTACATTGGCTATGGGCTGTCTACATTGGCTACAAGCTGTCTACATTGGCTATGGGCTGTCTACATTGGCTACAGGCTGTCTACATTGGCTATGGGCTGTCTACAT
>NW_007467283.1:0-329 GCF_000475195.1 Diaphorina citri | reverse complement strand
TGCGAAAAGCATCTGGAGAGACAGATTTCGACAGATTTGTCTTCCTCGACAAATTTACTTGACAGATTGAGAATATCGCTCGACAGTTCCAGATTTCTTTTCGTCTACGTTTCCATTGAAAACAGCTTTAAAACGCATTAAAAGCATCCAACATCCTAACATCCAACTCTTTTCCTCTTGGTCCTATTCAGAGTTAACAGTTCTGAACAACATTCACGAATGTTGAAGGAAGAAGAAGAAACACTTGGAGAAAATAGATCAGTTGCGCTTACTTGGGTGATGTTTCAAAGTCATAGAGTAGGAAAAATGAGGACCAACGGAATTTTTCT
>NW_007467282.1:0-329 GCF_000475195.1 Diaphorina citri | reverse complement strand
TAAATAATAATAATAATAAATGTTTATACTGGGTGTTTGTGGTTAACAGATTAACTAAAATGCTGGTAATAACACGTTTTAAACACGAGTTAGCTAGCAACAGATCACCAAAGTTAAACGGTTGATATTTGGATGGGTGTGACCGCCCGAAATAATGACACTACTCAAACTTTGACAGAATAAATAAAGCACTACATATACCCAATTACCCACACTCATAGGTTTGGCTTTGGAACCAGGCGCTCAGGCAATATGAACGAATCTAAAATTCACGGAAGCCCTGTATAATCGGATACGATAGATTTTTTTTTTTTTTTTTTTTTTTTTTT
>NW_007467281.1:0-329 GCF_000475195.1 Diaphorina citri | reverse complement strand
TTATAATATTGAAATTATTGAATATGTCTGTCTCCTTTCTCAAATCATCATTCTCTCCCTATTGCCAAGTCTGTTTATTTATCATTTAGGCCAAACACTTGCCATTATAGTTGATAGGAATAGGATAGAACTTGAATAGCAGAGATAGCATTTTTTTAAAAGAGGTTTCATAGAGGGATGCCAGATGATTGGAATCCATGTTGGTATATAGGTAGAAGGTCCATGTTCTCTTTAGGAATTCTTAGATTACGTAGCTCAAGTAAAACATTTGTTAGGAAAATGAAGGAATTCACCCATTATTTTCAGTCTAGCCTACATCCTAGCTCTAG
>NW_007467280.1:0-329 GCF_000475195.1 Diaphorina citri | reverse complement strand
TTATCACTCACAAGAACAACAGGATAACCGTGACTGGAGAAAATATTTTCAAGTAATTCTATCGTACTTGAACTGGTAAAGAAAAGTCAGGCATGAATTTCGAGTAATAGGTAACTAGACCTAGAAATCTTCGTACTTCGTCAGAGTTTGACGGTCGAGGCATGTTTTGAATTGCTCGCACTTTTTCAGGCGATTTGCTAATCTTGTTATGTTCGATTACATAACCAAGGTAGTCGATCTTTTCGAGAAAAAATGAACATTTTGATTTGTTCACATGAAGATCATAATCTGATAGTCTTTGTAAGCAGGCAAATAGATTAGCTGTACAT
>NW_007467279.1:0-329 GCF_000475195.1 Diaphorina citri | reverse complement strand
TAAATATCCTTAAATATGTATTACTTCAGAATTCGATTCAAGTAAAAACCACTGTTTACCTTTGTAGTAGTCGTTGTCCTGTTAGATCTATTTCTTCTACGGGGGCTTTCAGTATTTTCTTCTTCATATCATTATGAACATCCAGAGCATGCTTGGCACTTACAGCGTCCTCTCCAAGATCATTCCTCCCTGCAAACAAGATATTAGATTAGTGAACTTTGATATTTCAGGGTTCCATTCCCAATTGCCCATGCCCACATGTCGAAAAAAGAAAGTGATAAAAAGGTCACGCATTTAGCGACACGTTCATTATTCTATAGAAGTTTTCA
>NW_007467278.1:0-329 GCF_000475195.1 Diaphorina citri | reverse complement strand
GTGCCAAAACACGTTTTGAGGTCTCTAGAGCCTAAATCCAAAGTTTCAGCCATTGGTCCGTGTGTGTGTCTGTGTGTCGTCTGTCTGTCTGTAAACAAAATATCTCGAGAATGGTAAGAGCTCGAGATTTGAAATTTGGTATGTAGATGTCAAATGTGACGAGGATGCGACACAAAACTTTTGGTTAAGATCGGTGCAACGGTTGGCAGCATTTTACCGCTTTTTTGCGATTTTCGGTGTAATTTAACAACAACGGTTAGAGATATTGTAAAAGTTTGGCTATAAGAACAAGAACACCCAAAATAAGCATCATTCAATAGGATGAGGAA
>NW_007467277.1:0-329 GCF_000475195.1 Diaphorina citri | reverse complement strand
CTAGAAGAGAATGGAATAGCTCCTGCCTTGTCTGGTAAACAGGAGAACGTAGGTTCAATCTTAGCCGATGTATGGATTTTTTTCTTTAATATTAGATGTTCAAGTTGACCACAATAATTTGTAGTTGTAGCCTAGCCCTGAGGTAAAAGGACTCTTCACCCAATGAAGAACTTGAACGTTGTTCAAAAATATGGGTCTTAAAGATCAGGACTCTTCAAGTTGCGTTCACACTTCAGAGGATCACAGGTACTCTCATCATCAAAAATCAGGAACACGTTATAGACACCTTCTAAATTTCAACCATTGTTATAATCCTCTTGTCTGGAAAT
>NW_007467276.1:0-329 GCF_000475195.1 Diaphorina citri | reverse complement strand
GTGTGTTTTTATCTTAAGCCGCGATGCCACCTGAAAATCCAACCTATAAAGCCCTTCTTCTCCTCCTCTAAGCTAGTAGCTTCCCTGTTTAAAGTCCCCCAGGCAGACTAAGCTGGTATCCTCCCTGTTTAAAGTACCTTAGTCAGATTAAGCTGGTATCCTCCCTGTTCAAAGTCCCCCAGCCAGATTAAGCTGGTATCCTCCCTGTTCAAAGTCCCCCAGCCAGATTAAGCTGGTGTACTCTCTGTTTAAAGTGCCCCAGCCAGATTAAGCTGGTCTACTCCCTGTTTAAAGTACCTTGGTCAGATTAAGCTGGTATCCTCCCTGAT
>NW_007467275.1:0-329 GCF_000475195.1 Diaphorina citri | reverse complement strand
CCAGGCTTCTTTAGATTTTGAACTGACCAAGGTACGGAAGAATGTGAGGTACCGTCTTGGATTTGTGGGTCTCTCAGGACCGAGTACTGAAGGCCTTTCGCCAAAATCTATGAAATTCCGGACAAAACCGTCCTTTTTTCGTCAGAATTTGAAGTCATAAACTCAAAATCCCTTAAAAAACTGCTTGTAACTTATAGCAAGTATCACAGATTCAAAAGCTGGGCTAAATGTTCTCCATGTAAAAAAATTTTGCTGTTGCCTTTCAATTCTATTTTTGTCCATTTAACAATAAGAAAGAATTAGAAGGAGAAGTGGAGGGAGGAATAGAG
>NW_007467274.1:0-329 GCF_000475195.1 Diaphorina citri | reverse complement strand
TATGAAAGATACCTATAAGATGCCTATTGTATGAAAACGAGAAGAGATATACTTTTTGGTTTCAATATTGAGCTAATGGCATGAACATTGTGCATTTTTCCCTTGTAGAAAAGGAATTCTACCTTTACCTTCCCTAGTTAGTTCCCAAATCTTCCCTTACGAAAATGCTGTCTATGACATGAATAATCTCTCATTAATAAGATAGAAAAGCAAAAGCCCTTGTTGGCTCTTCTGGGGTTAATGTGTCAAGTTTTTGTATGCCCTAACAGTCAGAGGTGACAACCACTTGTAACATGAGAGCGTTGACCCCAGCCTGCAACTCTTCAAAA
>NW_007467273.1:0-329 GCF_000475195.1 Diaphorina citri | reverse complement strand
AAACTACTTTCAGTTCCTGTCTTAGTTAGTCAAACTAATTGTCCAACATTACTTTCCCACATAGAAAAGCTCTCCTAGAAGCTAATCCTGACCAGGATTAAATTATAATCCGAGTTTAAAATTCGGCCCTCTCGGAATTTACTTCACTCGTTCGATAAAGTGACTTACCAAGATATTCATCCATGTAGGTTTGTACTGTTCTTCTGTCGTAGCTGTCGATCACTCTTCCTCCATACATCACCTGCCAATGATAGAAAATATTATTGATGTGAGGAGACACAACAGCGACATCCACGCCCTATCCAAACAACCAAATATAGTAGCCACCA
>NW_007467272.1:0-329 GCF_000475195.1 Diaphorina citri | reverse complement strand
ATGTAATGATTTAAAATCAAGACTAGAGCCCGTTTTCCCTTTATTCCTTTAAGTCACCCATCCATTTATTGGCCTTGCTCGGCGTAACTTAACATCGGTGACGCTAAAACCGGTCTTAAATTATCAAAAACTTTCTCGCTTTAAGTTCATAGGTCGTCGCGACAAATTTCAAGATCAGAGATCATTTGTGTGAGAAAATGTGAAAAAAATCCCCTAAACCCAGTTTTTTTTTGGCTTTTTGGTTCTCTGGACTGGACAAAATTTGCACCACCACTTTCGTGTTCCTGGTAAAAAGACCTTTAATTTGATATATAGGTCGACCAGGTTTG
>NW_007467271.1:0-329 GCF_000475195.1 Diaphorina citri | reverse complement strand
CCTTTTCCTTTTCAATTTCGTTCACATATTCTTCAATCTGAGCTACACTCAACATCTGAAAATGAAAACAACAGGTCACTTAGTTTTTCAAGTTGACTTGATTGAAATTTAGCCCAGTATTTGACTTCATTGAAATTTAGCCCAGTATGGTAGTTGTGTCCATTTCTTTTTCCCACTAAAGTCCAAATGTACACTTATATGGCATCAAAACATGTTTAATAAATTAAGAGTAACAATTTTGACCCTGGCCTACAATTTCTTGCCACACATATCACTCCAAAGTTTTCAACCCATTTTGATAAAAAAAAATTCAAGGATTTGCAGATCCC
>NW_007467270.1:0-329 GCF_000475195.1 Diaphorina citri | reverse complement strand
TGAGGAGCTATTTCACCCAACCACTATTCTTTTTTTGTTCATTACCTTTACCTAGTCACCTACAGTACCTACAACAGAATTCAACACATACATGACCTGTTGGGCCACTGATGGTACAAATATGTCTGCAATAGTCTGCATGTATTGGACTGGTTGAGCCATTGGTGGTATATCAATGAGGGGGGAAAGAATCTGGTTGCATATACCCTCTGTCCCTTTTCAACACCAATACCAGTGGGAAAAAAGCAATAAAATTGTCAGTTTTCGTATGAACTGCTATTTCATACCCCTCTCTTCTTCTTTCTTTTTCACAAAATTATTTATTCCCA
>NW_007467269.1:0-329 GCF_000475195.1 Diaphorina citri | reverse complement strand
GTTTTTTTTTTTTTTTTTTTTTTTTTTTTCAAGTTTGGTTTAAGGAACTGTAACAATGTAGGCTCATAGTCCCGAAATCGAGAAGGGAAGGAACCCGCAACCTAGCTATCGCGCTACCTTCCAAGCTAACTAAACTGGCAACCCAAATGGTTTTATTTCACTCTTAGCAGCAATAATGGTAGTCTGTTACAAGTGACCTTTTCTTTCTGGTGTTGAAATGTTAATTCAGATAGGTCATGTTTAATTCCCTGCAAATGATGTTTCTGTTCTCTTTGAGTAATCTTTCTGTTCTTTTCCATTCTATTTCAGAACGCTCAACGTGCCGGTTG
>NW_007467268.1:0-329 GCF_000475195.1 Diaphorina citri | reverse complement strand
TAAGTTGCTTTATCTCTTGGAATAAGGCCTCTCGTTTGGATCAAAACCAAATACATAATTCAGGGCTCATGTTTTTTTTCACACGAGAACGCCAGAAAGGGTAAACTCGTCAAGAAATTGAACAATATTAAGCAGAAAAGAACCATCTATAAGGTTTATTGGCTTAATGCCTTATGGGATTGGGACAGAAAATTGGATACCATTGAGCAGAAAAGAACCATCCATCAGGGTAATTGCAGTATGGATGGTTCTTTTCTGCTAAATGCTGTCTAATTTTCAGTCTCAGACCCCAACCCTCTGAGTCAAGAGCCGTCCACCAAGTCTAAAAG
>NW_007467267.1:0-329 GCF_000475195.1 Diaphorina citri | reverse complement strand
TCCTATCCTGTCTTCCTTCTCTCTTCGATTTCGGGACGATAAGACCATAGCAGTTACAGTTCCCTTTGTCAAAACTCTTTAAAAAAAAAAAAGAGACATAAAGACGTGGCTACAGCTACAATAAATGCTACAAATTACAATCTATGGAGTCAATCATGTAAGGCACATTGCATACCTAAAACTATTTCCAGGCATTCATACAAAATATATGACCTGCAATCAATTGTCATTCTTCCTGAACCAGCTTGTCCAGAAGTAGGTAGGTAGATCACATGAAAAAAATTGTAGCTTTTATGTCATTCTCTATGTTCCTTCGTTGTTTTTGTTCC
>NW_007467266.1:0-329 GCF_000475195.1 Diaphorina citri | reverse complement strand
CACCGAAGCGAATACAATAGTCCGTCCACTATACCTTTTATTATTAGTAATAATAAAGGAAGGACGGACTAAAAATTCGGGACGGTTTGCATTTCCATTCCTTTATCATCACAACAGTTTCTGAATGTTTTACAAATATTGCGGAAGTTTTTTTTTGCTGTTAAAATCGCCTTCAAGATGCCGTCCGTGGTGTGGGGAGGGTTCTCAATTCAATACTAGTTGGTCTATTTTCATTGAAAAAATACCTATGTTTCTATACCTTATCCATTTGAATATGGCAGCAAGGAGTCATCGACCCAAAATGAAAGAACCAATCAGAATGCGAGAAC
>NW_007467265.1:0-329 GCF_000475195.1 Diaphorina citri | reverse complement strand
CATAGCGGTGTACGCCCGTATAACCGCATCCTTTACCGTCTTATCCTTCGCTTTGACCAGGGCCAACATCTCCCTCACCCCCACATCAGCATCCGCCATGCCAAACTGGTGAGCAGACCGGAAGAACTCGATGGCTTCCAGTTGTTCGGCCGGGGATTTTCCCAGCATGAGTTGACACATGATTGGAATGCACTGAGTGACCTTTTCCGCAAATGCGAGGGAATCCTGAAAAGAGAAGAATGTGCATAGTGTAATTAATTTATTTTGGATATATTTGTCGAGTCTCCAGGCACACTACATTTGTCAAGGATCTAGTGCTGTAGTATATA
>NW_007467264.1:0-329 GCF_000475195.1 Diaphorina citri | reverse complement strand
TATTTGCAAATATTAGACAAACCCTAACCCCATCTGAACATGAGAGGAGAAGAAGAAGAAATAACAACAGTGGGTAAAAAGCTCTTTAGCTCCTTTTTCTTCGTTCCTGACTTGGACTTATCATATTTTGTTGTTACTTTCCCCATTTTGCTGAAACAAAATAATAGTAAAAAAAAAAAATAGCTACCGAAGTAGATAGGTTCCTAGATAAATTTAAGCTATTTAGGCATTTGATACAAATAAAAGGTATTAAATATTCAGCTTCTGATCAAAAGTGCGAACAAAAAACAACTCGAAGGATGTGTCGAAGACAACAATTTAAACAATAT
>NW_007467263.1:0-329 GCF_000475195.1 Diaphorina citri | reverse complement strand
AATCAGAGGCTGGCAGCTTATTTATTTGTTTAAATAAATAAAAGTTTCTTAATGTTATCTGTGGAACTGAAAGTTGTTTAGCCCTGAAACGTACCAAGGGGAAAATTAGCTTTTTCATATCTACCCAATGTCATATTCATTTAAGAGGGACCGAACCTTATCCGTTCAGGTTAAAATCCGCCCCGGGTGGGAACCGAACCCACGATCTAGCGCTTACAAGGCAGAAGCCCTACCAACCAGCTAATTAGGCTGGCTGCTAAAGGAGCGATAGGTACATACCTGGGTAGGTATGTTGTCCAAGTTATTAGCGACGTAAGGCTCTGAAAACA
>NW_007467262.1:0-329 GCF_000475195.1 Diaphorina citri | reverse complement strand
ACGAACACCCATTTATTTACTTTATAATAAGTTCTAAGCTAGTATAATTATGTTACATAGAAAAAGAAATATTGTTTTATAGAGACTGGTAAGAATCTAATCTTGGACCTACTTTAAACACAAGACAAAAACAAAACGTCTAATCAAAAGCCTATCAAAAACTTCTTTTTATTTAGTTTCTCATAGAGGTCTTTATTAGGTTTCTTTGAAGTCTCGTACCTATACAATATGATTTGTGTATTTTTGATACCTACATATTATTTACAACCCAATGTTCTATGTTATATTTTGTGTAGTAATAAAACAACCTAACACGTATTTATATTTTA
>NW_007467261.1:0-329 GCF_000475195.1 Diaphorina citri | reverse complement strand
GAAACAAAAAGAGGACAACAACTTACTACGACAAATTTCAAAAATTGCCAAAAATACAGTATTGAGTAATTATGCCTATAGTAACAGTTAGCAAGTAGCATAATCAGCAAGTAGATAACATATTCAGTAAATAATGAATACTGAGTATCAATATGGTAAATGGTAAGGACATCACAAGTAACAAGTATAATACCACTCGTACTCATATTGAGTATTGGAGCTGAAACATTGCTGAAATGGTTTCCACCTAATTGACTGGCGAACATCAACATCTATGGATTAAATTATATCTGTAGGGGACTCTATAGGTTAATTGGATTATCCATTAC
>NW_007467260.1:0-329 GCF_000475195.1 Diaphorina citri | reverse complement strand
AATTGAGCGAAGGGAGGTCTAAGTTTTAACGAGACATTTTCCCATTTAGTTTGTCTGTAAGCCTGTTTGTTACCCGATAACTCTAGCACAGTGCCGAAATTTCTTCGAGCCCGCCAGGAATCAAACCCGGGACCTCCGACGTACAAGCCTAGTGTGCTACCAACTCGGAAACAGAGGTTCTTCCCTACTAAGAAGAAGATTATAATCTTGAACTCAGTTTTTCTTCCCGGTCACTTTTTTGACTGGATTTATTATACTCAAGTCCTCAAGGAATTCAATAGTAGCATATGACACAAATGAATACCTACGGCCTACCTAAGTGCCTATAC
>NW_007467259.1:0-329 GCF_000475195.1 Diaphorina citri | reverse complement strand
CAGCTGAGTCGCGCCAAATTAAAAGCGTCGAGCAAAACTTCAGCTTTGCTATCTGGATTTGCCATGGTAAAGTTTTAGTACAATGTTTCACTAATGTCCAGGACCGTAAACCGTATTTCAAGGGGAACGTTATGATAAAATGGCGTTAGGTATCACGCAAAAGAATTTTTCACATCACAAATTTTGGCCCCTTTAACAAAAGGGACTGAAATTTATAAGACCTTGGTTAAACTGCGGGGGTAAAGAGACTTTTCAGTCCTATCCCAGCAGGATAAACAAGGTATATTCTATTCTATAGCGTTAGATAGCTCGCAAAAATAAATCTCATA
>NW_007467258.1:0-329 GCF_000475195.1 Diaphorina citri | reverse complement strand
CAAAAACACCACCTACACCTTTGGTACACAATCAGGTGTGAACATCATACGACTTTCTATTACATTACGGAATTAAACTATTGCAATTACTTGTCCTGTTTCGGTAGGAACGAAGCTTTAATAAAAACTATAAAAAGTCCAGGAGTACATTAGAACTCAATAGATCTAGGTGTTTTGTAATAGGTACTTGGTATTGTGTTATTAAAATACGGAACTTTATGAACTTCAACCAGTGGAAAGTGATTAGAGTTAAAGTTATAGTTTACACTCACGAGATGTATAACTTCGATTGGTTATATTCTGAATTTAATTACTTCTGGGTATGATAT
>NW_007467257.1:0-329 GCF_000475195.1 Diaphorina citri | reverse complement strand
GTAAAAGTCTAAAAGGACTATGAAAATATTATTTTTTGCCACCATGTTATTTCTCACCCTCTCATCATCTTCTTCTTCCTTTTGTTTGTGTTTTTCATTACTTTTCATGCCTATACTTCATTTTCTTCAACTACAACTTCTTTGACTTCTTCTTCTTCTTCTTCTTCTTCTTCTTCTTCTTTTTCTTCTCTTCCTTCGTCTTCTTCTGTTGCTGCTGCTTTTTCTTCCTTCTTCTTCTTCTCCTCCTCCTCCTTCTTCTTTGCTGTCTCCTCCTCTCCCTCGACCTCGTATTCCCTGTTTTATCAGACTTTCTTCAATAACTTTGTCAT
>NW_007467256.1:0-329 GCF_000475195.1 Diaphorina citri | reverse complement strand
CAAGATTACATCGACGAGAAGAATACGAATGTTATAAAAATCAAGACACAAAGTCAATTATTACAAGAACAAGAACAATATTAAAATTATTTTTTATAGTATCTATAGATCTATATAGTATCTTTAGAATCTATATAGATAGATATAGATAAAGATCTATATAGATAGATATAGTATCTATAGAAAAGTGCAATTTTATTAGGGGTTGGGTGAAGAATATCTAGCTAGAACGAAGTAGTACTCTGAATGATAAATACCTAATTACCTATCTGAAAATACCTAGATACCTACCAATAATTACTGTGAACAATATCATACATGAGGGAGAG
>NW_007467255.1:0-329 GCF_000475195.1 Diaphorina citri | reverse complement strand
TGTTTTTTCCTCTGAGACCGCAAAGTACTCAGGATACAGTAGGTAATTAGGTCTCCTATGTTGTTAGATTTGTAAATTCGTCAAATTAGTAAAACCTTGAAAGGGTTCTTCAAAAAACCAACATTCTTTTGGGACGTTTTCTTGGGAATAGCTGTTATAAAAGCATTTCCCCTGGAACAAAATCATTCTCAGATAGATGTGTCCCCAGGGTTCCGCTCTATTGCTCTCAGTAGTTCTTTTGCAAATTTGAGTTTTTTCCTTCAAATTCCATATTGTCTTGCCTGTGTTTCTTTCGTGACTTATGATATTATGACCATTGTATTCTTTCA
>NW_007467254.1:0-329 GCF_000475195.1 Diaphorina citri | reverse complement strand
CGCGTTTCGTTCTTATTGGAACTCATCAGTTAGACATAGCTCTCAGGTGCTGGCCAAGAATTTGGAAGTGCTATTTATGTATATGTAGAGGAGCAAAGACTAACTCGGTTGAGTCCCCTTCCACTTCATCCCTAGCGACTATTTGGAACAGAGAGGGGATAAGGGAGAGTATGATCCCTAGATCCCAAAAAGGAGGATTGACTGAACACTACTGAACAAGAGTTGATTGAGAGCTATCCTCGAGAGCGTCTGTAACAAGCTGGGCCCGTCCCTCCGGGAATTATTTAGCCCGTAGTTTATTCGATCAGTACCTATGTACCTACCTAATT
>NW_007467253.1:0-329 GCF_000475195.1 Diaphorina citri | reverse complement strand
TCAAATCTCAAGTTAGAGTGTTTGTTAACCTCTGATCTTACTGACCATGCCCATGATCAAACTGTCTCTAAGCATGCTTACAGCTTACAGGTAACGCACACCTCAACTTGAGATCATAGACCTAGGTGTATGATTAAGATCAAGTAGATCTTTGGGTGGGTTCTACATAAGTGAAGTTCTTTATGAAGAAGAATATACATGTTACAGTCATCACTGAAAATTTGTCTCCAGTCTCTGCCACACATCACATGGTAATTGAGGATTCTCATGTAAAAGATAATGACTCCCCGATAATTTAATCATAGAGATTAGAAAAAATTAACCGTACC
>NW_007467252.1:0-329 GCF_000475195.1 Diaphorina citri | reverse complement strand
GGACACGCCTCGTCTGTGCAAGCCAGACCTTTCTGGCAGCCGTAACCGTAATGTAGGTATGTGCATGGCCATAAACCTATAGACACTTTCATGTTTATGGTACAAGACATCGTTTTTCACGAAAAACCTTCGATCTAGAATTTCCACATAACTTCTTCTTACTAGAGTTTGACAATGTTTACCGCCTACTGTCACCAAGTCACCATAATCTATTACCTATTCTGTGCAGGTAGATGTCTGTCTGGTGACTCTGGTGTCGTTTGAGGCAGATTCACGATGTATCCCTGACCTTTCCACAGACTATAAATTTAGCGTTGCATAACTTCAAA
>NW_007467251.1:0-329 GCF_000475195.1 Diaphorina citri | reverse complement strand
CTGGCATACCTATCTATTAAAATGGGGTTGGTCTTTTTTCCATTCGGCTTTACCTAACTATGATTAGTTTTTTTTTTTGTAATTTATTTGGGTATCGTTGGATTATATTTATGTTAATTTTATTATTTCGTTTTGATTTTACTCTGTTTGGTACACGTTGGGGGTTGTTCTCAAGAAACCAAACGAAAAGGAAAAAAAAAAAATAATAATAACAAGGACTGATGCAGTAATAATAACAAGGGTTTGATGGAGGTAATAATAGAGAGTTAATAGAAATCTCTGTTTGGGTTAATGCATTCTTTAAACACACTAACCATACAATGTTCGAT
>NW_007467250.1:0-329 GCF_000475195.1 Diaphorina citri | reverse complement strand
TTTTGATTTGTATGTTTTGAGTTTCTTCACTTTACAGTATTAATTCATATCTGAAGAACGAAATACGAAAACACTGTGAATTTTAATTTTCCATGTTCCAGATTTTATCAGGCTGTCAGGGCAGGGTACAGTTCGGAGTCTCATGTGTACATGGTTCAAATCAGCACTGGCAAGAGTTACTGCTTGAGCTGTAACTATCAGAAGCCATGCAGCTATGCAAGCGCCCAATTCAGCAAAAGCTTCACTTACTATACACTTATCTGCAAAGGCCCTGGAGTGCCTTATGCACAAGTCCATTATACATATGCTGTGAGTAACCTAGGTACATG
>NW_007467249.1:0-329 GCF_000475195.1 Diaphorina citri | reverse complement strand
TGTAGGTGACTTAAGATCGCAAAACATTTTGTAGATGAGTTAAGATCGCCTGACCATAGTGTACCGAAAGAGACTAATGAAGGTATAGATCCAAGTCCAAGACAAACCTCAGAATATGTACATTTATATTTTAAAGGTAAGTACATAATGTAATTGAGTTTTCAGTTTTTCCACCAATCTTAGATCATACACTAAGGGGACTTTTTAGTCTGCTAGTAGCCCAACCAAAAGATATAACAGATCCAAACAACTAAATCAATCATGAAGGATTTAAGCAAAATATACATGTAGCTGATCTAAGCAACTTTTTCACCCAAAGGAAATTTCAT
>NW_007467248.1:0-329 GCF_000475195.1 Diaphorina citri | reverse complement strand
TGTGGCATGTGTAAATCAAATGGATGACGTCAAAGAAAACCCTTGACACTGTGTTAATTCTCAGTGGTAAGATTTGTAATTAGATATTCAGTAATAGTTAGGTGTTAGTGATTATTCCACCTGGATTATAAGACCATCAGCAGATCGGCATAGTGTATAAGGGTTTATAGCTTCCTCTTTGGAAAATCTCACCCCACGCCACTACTAAGATGCACTGAAATACCACAGAGATCTGTAATACCTAAGTTATATCTCTTATATCTGACATTTAATTTATACATCTGATATTTACCTATAATGTATACCTACCTATCTGACATACAGATAAA
>NW_007467247.1:0-329 GCF_000475195.1 Diaphorina citri | reverse complement strand
AAAAAAAGGATATTTCCTATTATTTTATTATTTTTTAAAAGGTTTTTATTTCTCACTTTGTGAGAAGGCGTTGCCGCCAGTGCCGCCTCTACCTTTGCATTTAATTTTTTATTACATTAGGGAGAAACAAAGAGGCCCTATTCTGATTGGCTGAAATCATTTCGTATGTGTGAGAAGTGTGAGAATGGAGTGTGAACAGAATTGATGCTTTTTTTTACGAGGTTTTTAGGAGATTTCGTGGTCGTATAGCATTTTCTCGCAAGGTTAAGGTTGCCTTGCACCTCAACCATTTTGGGCATTCTGGTTTGATTGAGGGAACTGTGACAATG
>NW_007467246.1:0-329 GCF_000475195.1 Diaphorina citri | reverse complement strand
GGACGACGGCAAGGGTTAAAGTTGAAAGGAAAGCCATTTTTCAACCCGATTAATTCAAGATAAAGACGTTTAAACGTTCAAAACCACGTTAGGTTAAAAGAAAGCCCTTTTTCTTTCCCCGACCAATTTTCGATTAAACGTGGTTTTTGGCTCTGTTTTAACTACAGAAACTCATCTTTTGATCCGACCAATTCAAGATAAAGACGATCAAACAATTTTTTAAGGCCTCATTTCAACGCCAGTTTTTTATTGTTCGGTTTGACGGTTTCGGCCAATTTTGAGCGTGAATTTTAACTGTTAAACAAAAACGACTTTTCAATTCTAAAGTG
>NW_007467245.1:0-329 GCF_000475195.1 Diaphorina citri | reverse complement strand
ATGTTTGTCATTTCAACCTACCTAGAACTTGATTGAATTTGAACTTTAGTCACTTTGGTGACATATAGGTATACAAGGTGTTCTCTGTTCTCAGGGTCTCCATTTGTTCTGGTAACACTTTCATAAGGCTTGTTCCCACTTGTCGTTCGAAAAAAAATCGTGTCGTGCGAAGTGGGAAAACTCTCCTTTAAATTGCATTGCCTATACAAGGATATTTTGTGTCGTTCGGGGAAAAAAAAATCGTGTAGTCCAATTTACCGACCTGAGGAAATCACTCCTCCTGGGCTTACGGTGAAGAAATTTTTACCGGCCAAAACGGTTTTGGATAG
>NW_007467244.1:0-329 GCF_000475195.1 Diaphorina citri | reverse complement strand
TTTTTTTTTTTTTTTTTTTTTTTTTTTTTTTTTTTTAGATCTAACCGACTTTCCTTTTGGAAAGATTTCACCATGCTTTCTTACTTAATTTTCTTGGAAATTTGTAGTATTTTTTATGGTAGCTATGTTTCTACTTTCCATCTTTCTCTGTACTTTTACTCTTTCTTATTCATCTTCAATTCTAGAAATACTCGTAGCTTGGGGGACATTTACTTTGTATTCTCATGTTTTAATAAATAGAGCAGAAATAATATACTTTTCAATAAATTCTTTTCTAAGTTTTCTTTCTTTTCCCCCTTCATCATCTTATTCCTCCTCCTCCTCCTCCT
>NW_007467243.1:0-329 GCF_000475195.1 Diaphorina citri | reverse complement strand
AGTTGTATTCAGCACAATCATACTCCATTCGGACTCCTTCTTGGCACGTACCACCTGGGAAAATTTATCGAATGAAGTGAGGTTTTTGTTCACAGACGTGCGACGATCCCGGGTTCCAAGTTAAATAAAATGGGACGACCTCTCCTGGGGCGAACTTTAATTGATAAGGTTCGTTCTCGGACCAGCGGGCTTTCTCTTATGCTGTCTTCCTTCTCTCTTCGATTTTCAGACGCCAAGGCCAGCCACTCACTTCAGGTAGACCTGACAGGTACGGCTGAAAAGGTCCGACTGTCTGGTCTACCAGATACCTGATGAGCACACACACTATC
>NW_007467242.1:0-329 GCF_000475195.1 Diaphorina citri | reverse complement strand
CGCTACCAATTTGTTCTTCAAGCTGAAGAATTACAAGACTACGGCCAGTTTTGCCCATAGACTTCTCGAACTTGGACCTAGTATGGAGGTAAACTTCTCTTCTTGATCACCTTCTCTCGCTCCCTTGCTCACTCTTTCGTTCTCTTTTTTCTCTCAAATTATTTGTGTTAATGCAGAGCTTTTTCCCAACTTTTGTGGATATCACAGCATTCCTAAGTGCTTCCTTTGCAATCAATTTCCATTTTTCAGCAATCTTTTTACACTGGTAATGCCGCCACTGGTCGCTACTCTATTAAAGTAGCTCTTCAATGGAAGCCGCCAGAGTCCTG
>NW_007467241.1:0-329 GCF_000475195.1 Diaphorina citri | reverse complement strand
TTTTCAATGTTACGTAAATTTATTTTTTAATATCTCCAAAGCCGAGATCCGAATCTATTTCTATGAACACCATCAACATCAATGGGACATTTTCCTATTTTCAAACATCAATAACAAGAATAGCTGGATGTCTGTTTGTACAATTAAACACTCAACCTATACTTTCTTAACACCCTATAGTTCATACAGAACTTACTCAACTCCTAAATCTCAACATTTTGATCTCCCTGTGACGAAATTCGTGACGTCAACACAGTCTCTCATCATCTTCAAGGGTGCGAAGAAATTCCACCCTTCCTCAAAAAATGAAATATTGGGGTAGCACCCTT
>NW_007467240.1:0-329 GCF_000475195.1 Diaphorina citri | reverse complement strand
GACCAAAATGTTCAAAAATTTCGCCTGCGGCGCTGTTATTATATTCTATATTGTTATTATATTCTAAAAAAAAAATGCTAGTTCACCTATAGTAAATACCTACCTATTAGGGGCCCAAATCCAGATCAAAGAGAAATGGCTGTAGTAGTCTTGAGGTCATTTATCTTGAAAAAATTTGTCCTGCGGCGCAGTTATTTCATGGTGCAAATGGAGGACTCAAGAAATTTAACAGGCCTGAGAACATTGCTTGGAAAAAAAAAAAATCGGCTGCGGCGCAGTGGGAATAGGGTAGAAAATCTTGGAAAAGTAGACTGGAAATTTTGAAAAAT
>NW_007467239.1:0-329 GCF_000475195.1 Diaphorina citri | reverse complement strand
CACTCGTACCCTGACCGGCCAATTTCAGGACTGTAGGGACTACAGGAAACGGATACTCACTCTCGTGGGAGAGGATGGCTCTGTGAGCATTGTGGTGAACCTGACGATACTATTCTCGATGTGAGGACTAGAAGAGAAAAAATAAGATTGCAAGCGAGCCTTAGGTCAGAGAGTTTTAGGAGATATCCCACTAAACCAGATCCCCCAGAACGGGAATGTCTTTAAACTACTGTCTGAGTTTTCCAGGCCGTTTGCCTCACATCATTGATACACGTTACGCAAGAAGCGTACGGTCAGAGCTAAGCCAGTGCAGCCAGTGTCATTGTAAC
>NW_007467238.1:0-329 GCF_000475195.1 Diaphorina citri | reverse complement strand
TCCTATAGGAGGGAAAGTAGGTAATGTGATCGGGTCAAAATTTCGATGGTCAGTTTTTAGTGCCAAAACACATTTTGAGCCTAAATACAAAGTTTCAGCCATTGGTCCGTGTGTGTGTCTGTCTGTGTGCCTGTCTGTCTGTAAACAAAATATCTCGAGAACGGTAAAAACTAGAGACTTGAAATTTGGTAAGTAGCTGTCAAATGTGAGAAGGATACGACACGAAACTTTTGGTTAAAACCGGTGCAACTGTTGGCGGCATTTTAACGCTTTTTGGCGGTTTTCGGTGTAATTTAACAATATCTCGGGAACGGTATAAGCTAGAGACT
>NW_007467237.1:0-329 GCF_000475195.1 Diaphorina citri | reverse complement strand
ATTTTGATACTATCCACGCCCAACGTTGCTTAACTTCAGTGATCTAGAAAAATACCTACAAGAAGTATCAGCTCGATTAAAACTTTACATCACTTTTTCAGTTGCACCTTTGAAATGTTAACGGGTGTGCCACTCACTTTATGTACACACGAAACTTCTCTCCTCCCTTTCTCTCCCCCTTCAATCCTATTGGGTGACTTTTCAAGGAATAAATCAAAATTATCCAAGAGAAGCGAATAAGAAGGAGAGGAATGATTTGATTATTATGTTTTAGTTTCCAGATGTTTTCAGCGAACTTTTTGGGACTTCATTGTGCTTGAGAATTCAGG
>NW_007467236.1:0-329 GCF_000475195.1 Diaphorina citri | reverse complement strand
AATAATGGAGAGAACAAAGACAGTGTTGAAAAAAATCGGAAGGAGAAGGAAGGAAGAATGAGACAAAAAAGAGGTGACAAAGGAGGGGGGAAAGAAGAAGGGAAAAAGGGAAATATCACAGTTAAGTAAGTCTGACTAGGGGTTTTATCTTGCTGAATGTTGTCTCAGGTATGAGACATTTTACTGATTTCATCTTTAGCAGCTCGCACCTAAAGTTACCTACAGGAGAATAGATTACAAGACACGATTTCAGAGTCCCTTTTTCCATTTTACTTGGAATAGAGCAGGATATAGGTGCTAAATAGAGATAAGTACTAGATAAATAGAAT
>NW_007467235.1:0-329 GCF_000475195.1 Diaphorina citri | reverse complement strand
GGTATATCTTAGACTAAAGGTAGGCATGTAGGAATGTAGGTAATATTTTTGTATTCGAAAAGCAGTAGATATATAACTGTGTATAGTTGAACTAATGTTGGGCCATACTTTCTGTAGATAGGTTTTGAAATAATTAGGTGGGGTTTGAAAACAGTCCTACTCACGAAAAGTTATTTGGAAATTACCTGTAAAAATACTTTTCACTATGTAGGTTACAAAAAGAGATCTCAATAATTGTAAAAATCCCAATTTCTCTTGATCTCAGGTACTGTAAGCATTGTACAAAATTTTAAATCGATTTACTAAATACTCGTACTACTATCATGGTG
>NW_007467234.1:0-329 GCF_000475195.1 Diaphorina citri | reverse complement strand
TACTACCAAATGAAGACCCCACGGGAAAAAAGATGGGAGTCCAATTTAAAAAAAAAGAGTTAGGTACGTTTTATATTTCCCCCCCAAAACTGTCGATACATCGACTGGGATTGAACCCACACCCGAGCGCCCTCCTAAATATGTATCAGGAGAATATAGGCAATAGGCCAAGAAAATTCAGAAAATAATAGTAAGAAAGCACTAAAATAATAATACCTACCTGTCTTATAAAGGATCATGTCAGCATAAACAGTCATGGATCCTTCTACGGGACCATGCCTGAAGATCTCTCTCATGATAGTTTCCTCATTTGCAGGCAAGGAGTAAGC
>NW_007467233.1:0-329 GCF_000475195.1 Diaphorina citri | reverse complement strand
GTCGCATCCAGAACATTTGAAATTATACCCGAGTACAGTGTGTCTCATAATAAACATGATTGTCTAACTGCTTTTTTTCCTGGACCATTACATCGAAATGGGGGACTTTTCTACCAAAAATCCTCAGTGTGAAGTCCAGTATCTAGGACTATTGCACGCCAAACCTGTGTCCACACTAAGTCGACACTGTCGATAGATGGTCGATCGAAGTGAATCTATGTTGTTGAGAGAGTGTACGATTTCAGACGGCGTCGACCATGTGTGGACACAGCTTTACATAGAATTATAGAAGACATCAAAACAGAGAATATGTATTGTGGAAATCCAGC
>NW_007467232.1:0-329 GCF_000475195.1 Diaphorina citri | reverse complement strand
GACAAGCATTTATGCTCAACACAATTAAAATTCCTTTAAAATTCCTTACTTATTTTTATTGAATGATTTAAAATCACTTAAAAAAAGTTCAATGGTCTAAAACCATTTGTTCTCAATCAACAGGAACCCGTAAATGCTCTCCATTTGAGCCACAGGCCTTCTGAGTTGCAACCTATTTGCCTTTTTTTATGCTTGTTTTTCCATTTTATGCTCAGACTCAGAAAAAAAACATTTTTTTCTAGGTATGCCCTTTAACTTTTTTTTTTAAGAGGTTTGACAGAGGGAACTGTAACTGCTATGGTCTTATCGTCCCGAAATCGAAGAGAGAA
>NW_007467231.1:9610-10276 GCF_000475195.1 Diaphorina citri | reverse complement strand
CTCGTAACTTGAGAACTAAACTGCCTTGTAATAGAAATAATTTACTACCAGTAGTTCATAATTATAACAACTTTGCTAAGAAAAATTATGTTAAAAATTATTATAACAAGTCTGCAAGGGATATGAAAGATGTCAACATTAATGACAATGTGTATTTCAAAAGAGATGTACAAAAACCTTGGGTAAAAGGTAAAGTTGTCGATTGTTCTGGTCCTAGATCATTTGTTGTTCGGGATCAACATGATAAGCAATATGTCAGAAACCGAGTTCATATTAAGATTCCTTGTACTGATAATTCATATGATAATATTCCCACAGCTACTCCAATTAGTCCATCAGGTTCCTCATATTCATCAGCTGCATCTACCCCTTCGCCCATTCCCAAAAGAATCCCTAAGAAGGTGCTGAGATTTGCTGATGAGTATGAGAAATACTATAAGTAACCCTTGCATGCACTTGTCATTTCTCAATGCATTCTTATATTATTTTTTTTTTAAAAGGGAGGTTGTTGTGATTAGTGTGTACCCGGCTTACACAGATTGTTGAAATTAGTGTGTACCCGGCTTACACAGATTACAACATAAACATAACCTAAAAACGCATTTTCTTGTCTTCCTTTTAAGACCCTCTAAGTGTAAAATAAGAACTAGACTTTTAGACCTATAT
>NW_007467231.1:0-1920 GCF_000475195.1 Diaphorina citri | reverse complement strand
CCTCCATACCATGATTGTAATGTCAACGATAGAATATACAAGCATTACAGAGGTGATCTGGTCGCAAGTCTTCTATTAACAACCAGATTAAAGATCCAGATATGCTCAATAGCCCTCCGATACAATGTCAGTAGATTCAAGCATTCACGTGTTGTGCCAAAAGACAATAGTCACTCCAGTTCATATGAATCTTGTTTACAGAGAGCCAGAAATGACTCACGGACCATTGAAAAGCACAAGCTTTTGTACCGTATAGTTTTGCGTTGTCAGCTTAGTGTTTATGTGATACAGGACACACATTTTTGGTGGCTAAGTGGCTAATTATCTGGTTGAAACTGATCATAAAAGCTCTTGAAAACTTTATTAAGTGAAGAACCATTAAAACTCTGTGCTGCTAGCAATTCAAAGAATGATGCTGAAAATACAAGCTTTTTAATCTTGATGTTAAGTATTATAGCCCAGGAAAATTCCGTTTACACATTGCTGAATACGACATTGTCTCAGAGAATCCATTGCCCAACCATGAGAATGAACAATCTCTATGGTGAATATTGAGATGGTGAATAGATGAACCATGTGAATCAACGCTGATAGTTGACATTCGCAGTGCTGTGGCCTACCCAAATTTACTTGATCAGATTAAAGCAGAATCCCAATAAAGATAAAATTCATAATTTGCTTAGAAATACTATTCCATGATGGCCAACTCTAAAAATAAATATTTTCAATGAATTACATGTTTTTGGGTAATTTGGAATTACCGTGATGAACTTCATGTAATAGATGATTTGATTTTAAAAAACAATGCCCTGCTTATTCCTGCTAGCCATGCAAAAAGAAATGCTTGCTACTATTCATGAAGGTCACTCTGGTTATAATTTTTGTGTTAATAGAAGTAAGAATTTTGTATTATTCTGGCCAAGTATGCAAGTCCAAATCAAAGAAATGTGTTTATCTTGTGATACTTGCATAACTTTTTCTGCCAATAATTGCAAGGAATCATTAATTCCACATGAATATGATAACATTCCTTGGCTAAAAGTTGCTTGTGACTTATTTGAGTTCAATAAAACTAATTATTTAATCATTGTTGATTATTACAGTAAATTTTTTGAGATAAGCAAACTTAACAATATTTCTTCTTCTCAAGTAATAACTCATATGAAGTCAATTTTTGCAAGGACATGGCATTCCCAAAACCTTAATTTGCGATTCTGGTACTCAATTCACTTCCCGTGATTTTAAAAATTTTAGTTTGCACTATGGGTTTGAGTATTTCTGCTCTAGTCCCTACCATCATCAGTCTAATGGTTTAGCTGAAGCCCATGTCAAAATTGTCAAGAACATACTTAAAAAGTGTTTACATGATGGTACAGACCCATACCTTGCTATCTTGAATTTTCGTAATACTCCTAAGAATGATTCTTTACTTTCTCCTGCTAATTTACTTTTTTCTCGTAACTTGAGAACTAAACTGCCTTGTAATAGAAATAATTTACTACCAGTAGTTCATAATTATAACAACTTTGCTAGGAAAAATTATGTTAAAAATTATTATAACAAGTCTGCAAGGGATATGAAAGATGTCAATATTAATGACAATGTGTATTTCAAAAGAGATGTACAAAAACCTTGGGTAAAAGGTAAAGTTGTCGATTGTTCTGGTCCTAGATCATTTGTTGTTCGGGATCAACATGATAAGCAATATGTCAGAAACCGAGTTCATATTAAGATTCCTTGTACTGATAATTCATATGATAATATTCCCACAGCTACTCCAATTAGTCCATCAGGTTCCTCATATTCATCAGCTGCATCTACCCCTTCGCCCATTCCCAAAAGAATTCCTAAGAAGGTGCTGAGATTTGCTGATGAGTATGAGAAATACTATAAGTAACCCTTGCATGCACTTGTCATTTC
>NW_007467230.1:0-329 GCF_000475195.1 Diaphorina citri | reverse complement strand
TTCGGAAACAGCGAATCACAAAAAAGCCTCAAAACTACTCAAAAGTTACAGCATAAATTCTGGTTGAAGCATAAATTCTGGGACACCCGGTATGTATGTACGTCCCTCTGTGAACGCCAAGTGCAAAATATTATGAAAAAAAATAAAAACCAATTCTATTTTACAACAAGCATACAAATACTAGAGAATGGTTTCGTTCAAAGGGTATTTAGCTACTATGGCAATTACAGGATTCTTTAAGCCTGATTACCAACTATCCGTTTAGGTCACAATCTAGCAACCTTTTAAAAAGATTAATGCTAGGGTTTACCAACTCGGGATTGAGATAA
>NW_007467229.1:0-329 GCF_000475195.1 Diaphorina citri | reverse complement strand
TGGTAGGTAGTAAACATTGGGTGTTAGGTTAGGATTAATGAGATATTTGGAAAATCCTACAATGCCTGCAGTGAACACCAAAAATTCGTTCTCGGAGTGACTGGCTTTCTCCTATTCTGTCCTCCTTTTGTCTTTGATTTTCTGACGAACTGTGAACGCTCCGTTGTTACAGTTCGCTCTGTCAAACCACTTTGTTTTATATTCGTCTCCAAGGATGGAAATCCGCTTTATTTAACTCTCTCCTTTTCCCTTTTTTTTTACTCTCCGTAATTTCTCTTCATCCCTTTTCTTTTCCTTCCTCCCCCTACATTCCCTTTTTTCTCTCCCCT
>NW_007467228.1:0-329 GCF_000475195.1 Diaphorina citri | reverse complement strand
CTATACGAACTATCTGCTTGTATCTGAGAGCATGAATAAGAGAAACTACATGGAATACGACTGTAACAAGCTGTACCCTCGTGAAAATAGAAAAGGCCTAACTGAGACAGTTGCAAATGATATCATTAGTTCTCTTAGTAATGGTGGAGGTATACAGAATATACACACTGCAGTTATGAACGACAAAATAGCAATCAATGAAATTGTAAGAGACAAAAAGGTTCGTTTTGACAAATTTTCTGTGCAAATTGACGCATCAAATGGTAGTATGTCTTCATTAGCAAGCAATAGTCAATCTCTAATGCGGCAAAACTCTAACTCTACTCAAT
>NW_007467227.1:0-329 GCF_000475195.1 Diaphorina citri | reverse complement strand
TTTTTTTTAAAGAATCAGACATTTTTCCTTAGGACGTGAAATAAAAAGTGAATTTTCAAAATTTCAAATGATTTTTTTGCTGTTTTGACTTCGGATTTGGATTTTTTGAGGACTTTTTACGTAGGAATTCATCTTTCATGCTAAATGTTTTCCCAAATGCATAACCACTATTTCTGTACGGTTCTTTAGTAGGTAAAAAAAAAGAAAAAAAAAATCCTTGTTCTTAAAGTTTTATATTTTCCGCTAAAAATGCTTAAAATAAGACTTTTTGGCAAAATAAGACTTTTTAGGCTTTTTATGGCCTTTTTCCAAATTGCGCTAAAATATGG
>NW_007467226.1:0-329 GCF_000475195.1 Diaphorina citri | reverse complement strand
TAACGAGTTCAATTTGAAGGGTTAAAATGGCAACAGCATCAGCAAGTATTCTTGCTATCAGTCGGATAATGGTTCATTTTCTCAACAAGAGCAATAATATGTTCACGAATTTGACTTGATTCTGAAATGTGCTCATAATTCACCAATCGTAAAATGGTATTGCTGATCCCGATGTTCAGATTGTGTGATTTCACAAAATTTGAACTTTACCTAGCAGGAATAGGTATACAAATCTATAGAGATACGAGTATAACTAAGAAAATAAATTTGAACAATATTACCTATTCGGACAGTGAGAGGTATTCTTAGGTGAGAAAGTTAGAGATATG
>NW_007467225.1:0-329 GCF_000475195.1 Diaphorina citri | reverse complement strand
GTGAAACCCCAGAGAGAGAGAGAGAGAGAGAGAGAGAGAGAGAGAGAGGGAGGGATGAGAGAGTGATGGAAAATGGGAAAGAGAAGAGAGGTATTAGGTGGGTAAAATGAGAGAGAGAGAGAGAGTGAGTGAGAGAAAGAGAGAGGACTAAGAGGTGAAAAAAAGGACAAAATAGAGAGAGAGGGAGAGAGGGAAAGATAAAGAACAAGGGAAAGGGGAAGAGAAAAATAGAGACGCGAACCTTAGTATCTTTTGTACCTACTTATAATTAATTATTAATTGAGAATTTCTTCTCTCTCTAGAAATATATCAGAAAGGAGGTACAAGAA
>NW_007467224.1:0-329 GCF_000475195.1 Diaphorina citri | reverse complement strand
TTTTTTTTTTTTTTTTACGCCTATGCCACTTCAATAGGCACAAATTTTCAAAATAATAATAATAATAAATAATTACTGAACTCTTCCTAAAAAAATGGCCTCCCCACTTTTAGGACAGGAGGAAGAAGGGAAAGAGAGAGAGAGAGGACGACACAAAAAGGAAAAAGGAGAGAGAATAGAATATTGCGTATAAGAGTGGGCATAAAAGAGGGGTAGGGAGGGAGAGAGAGAGAAGAGGGGTAGTAGGGAGGGAGAGAGAAGAGGGGTAGTAGGGAGGGAGAGTGAGAGTCAACCTGATTTGAGTATTTTGACAAGTGGTCAGCTACCAA
>NW_007467223.1:0-329 GCF_000475195.1 Diaphorina citri | reverse complement strand
TAATCACATTATTATGCCTAGGATGAGGAAAGTAAAAATATTGTTGAACAGGATGAAAATTTGAAAACCCCTGCTGTGCTGTGTTTTGTAAAGTAGGTATCTCGTAGTTTCTAGAAATACCGTAAACATATCATTAGCCGCATGTTGAGAACTCCTTGCTCTTTTAATTACCACGGCAACCAAGGAGGTCGAAAACAGTGGACAGAAAATGTTTTCTAAAGCTTCCTAGAAATTCCCACAGAGAGCGCTAATAGTTCATGAAGCATACCGGGTGGTTCAACAAAATTGAAGAAATGTTCTAGCCAAAAAGGTCTATTTGTCGATGAATA
>NW_007467222.1:0-329 GCF_000475195.1 Diaphorina citri | reverse complement strand
TTTTTGTAATACAAACACGTATAATGTGTGCATGTGATTGTTAAAAGAGGTCTAATGGATTTTTTCCTGTATTCTTTACATTACATACTCATATAATTAGGGCCATCACTCAGTTGGTGTAGTGTTCCGTTTCTTGGATGTTGTACATTGTACAATATGCTGCAGATAATGCTAAATCCTAAATTGACATCAACATTCCATCCATACTTTCGTATAGGTACCTACTTCTTTACCGGTTGTAGTATTTTTTCTTTTTTTTCCTAGTGTTACTTGAGTTCTTTCATTGTCCAAATCTGTTGTAGTTTTTACAAAATTTTAAAAGTTCACCC
>NW_007467221.1:0-329 GCF_000475195.1 Diaphorina citri | reverse complement strand
CTCTCTCTTTCTCTCTCTCCCTCTCTCTTTCTCTCTCTCCCTCTCTCTTTCTCACCTCCTCCTCCTCTCTCTCTCCTTTCCTCCCTCCCTCCCTTCCACTCCTTTCTCTCCTCCTCCTCTCTCTCTCTTTCTCACTCCTTTCTCTCCTCCTCCTCTCTCTCTCTCTCGCTTTCCTCCCTCCCTTCCACTCTTTCCACTGATTTTCCTGTTTTTATAAGGTTCGCAATTTACCTCTCTAGTCTCTACATTATCATTAAAGCTTACCTACGGTAGCATCATCATGATTAACATTACGAGTTTTCAAATCCTCGAGCGAGGAAAATGCATTA
>NW_007467220.1:0-329 GCF_000475195.1 Diaphorina citri | reverse complement strand
AAAGTTTTTCAAAGTTTTTATATTTGTTTTGAACATGAAAAATGAGTTTGGTAATGAGTCGAGCCTTGTTTAAGGCCTCCCTGATTAAAATTACGTTATCTCTACAACGTGAACTTTTGTGCCTTGAGAAATGATATTTTACTGGATGGTGGGGTGGGTGCAGGTACTTTGCTGAAAAAGAGCTTTTTGGAAATAACCTTGGGCATTCTTAGTACTGTTTTAAAACTTCAAGGTGCGTAGCCTACGTACAGACTACAGATATTCGTGTTGCGATAAGTTTAAGCACAGTACAAACGTGTGATTTCGCAGTAATTTATACCTCAGCCGGC
>NW_007467219.1:0-329 GCF_000475195.1 Diaphorina citri | reverse complement strand
ATTAATCTAAACAGCAAAGTCAATCAAGTCGTTTCAAAAATCACAACATTGACAGGTATTATTCCCACGAAAACATTTCCCCTATGTTTCATACCCGACAACTTGGCTCAAAGCAAAGCTCAAGTAAGAACTAACCCGCCAAGTCATTTCAAAAATCACAAAATTGACAGGTACCTACCTAAGTTATTTTTCAACATGAACATTTATTTCACCACAAGATGCCATTACGTATAACTTGGCTCACCTGACCATCAGGGCCACCCGTTGGTATTATTGATTTCTGGTTTCTGGTTCACCTTCACATTTGCTGATCAGATTAGGATCACTGA
>NW_007467218.1:0-329 GCF_000475195.1 Diaphorina citri | reverse complement strand
TTTCCGTACCCCTCTCACGATTTCTTCCCACTTATCAAGTAGTCCAGTCTGGAGTTGGCTTCATTTTCCACGGACGGGAACCTCATCAGATCATGCGAAGACACTGTTCTGCTGGACGGACCTTGCCCTGCGCTCACCTTCGCACAACTAAATGAAGACGAATGCGCAAGAGGCTGCGCAGGCGCGAAACCGCTCTGGGAAATATCATTCCGAGAGAGCGAATTGGATTGCGAAGCGCGAGTAAGTGATGCGTTGGGACGATTGAGTGAGTTAGAGGAAGCATGGCGAGTGAAAGACGGGGGCGGCTTAGGCGTGTTCAGCGAGGTTCG
>NW_007467217.1:0-329 GCF_000475195.1 Diaphorina citri | reverse complement strand
CACACTGACAGGAGGCTTCCACACAGGGAACACTTGTGCTAAGCAAGGTCGAGCGTGGCACACTGACAGGAGGCTTCCGCACAGGGAACACTTGTGCTAAGCAAGGTCGAGCGTGACACACTGACAGGAGGATTCCGCACAGGGAACACTTGTGCTAAGCAAGGTCGAGCGTGGCACACTGACAGGAGGCTTCCACACAGGGAACACTTGTGTTAAGCTACGTCGAGCGTGGCACACTGACAGGAGGCTTCCACACAGGGAACACTTGTGTTAAGCTACGTCGAGCGTGGCACACTGACAGGAGGCTTACACACAGGGAACACTTGTGC
>NW_007467216.1:0-329 GCF_000475195.1 Diaphorina citri | reverse complement strand
AACGGCGTCGAGTATGTGTGGACACAGCTTTAGATCATGAGTGGCCGGCCTAATAGGCTCCCGAAGGCCCTACAATACCCAAAAACTAATTCCCAATTCCCTTCAACCTCCGTACCGGCCTCTACTTTTTACAACTATTCACTTAACTGTCCTCACGAGGCTATGTGTATCGTCTAAACAAATACATATATCTACCATACATACTGATTGCATAATTCTAGGCCAAAGCATTGTCTAGGAGTGAAATAATAGTTAATAAATTGTATAAGACTTTCAGTTGCCTATATTTGCCTATTTCATTGCTAGACAATGAAGTGGAGGATTAGATT
>NW_007467215.1:0-329 GCF_000475195.1 Diaphorina citri | reverse complement strand
GATTTCTTTCTTTCTCTCTCTCTCTCTCCCCCTCTCTTTCTTTCTTTCTCTCCTCGCTCATATGTCGAGGACATACTACTTAAAGGATGAGCATGCTAATCTAATAATGTGTACCTAGCAGTTGTTTCATTGCTATGAAATAAAAAAGGTGTTGAAAAACTCGTATTTTAAGGAAAAAATAAATGAAAAATAATTAGGTAGGTACATAATAATTCATCTCGATTTTTCCAATCTGACATTGAATCTTAATATCATCATTGCACCATTTCAGACGAATCGAAAATATTCACACATCAACAACATCATAATTGGCAACTGTTCATCTCCTT
>NW_007467214.1:0-329 GCF_000475195.1 Diaphorina citri | reverse complement strand
CTTCAAAACTATGGCCATTCTTGTTGAGAATCTCGGGGGCGATGTAGTTGGGGGTTCCACAGAGTGTACTGAGAAAAAAGAGATATAAAACAAAAATTAGTGTTTATTCTCACATAATTTCATGTGATTCAAAGGAGAAAATTGAGCCAGCCTAGTCAGCTTGGAAAGAAGCACGTCTGCTTTGTAAGCGCTAGGTCGCGGGTTCCATTCCCGTCTGGGCGGTCTGGGGCGAACTTTATCCTCAACAGATAAGGTTCGTTTTTGTAGGAGCTGGACTTCCAATATCTTGTCCTTCTCTCTTTGCCAGCCTTTCCGAGAACGACTGGCTT
>NW_007467213.1:0-329 GCF_000475195.1 Diaphorina citri | reverse complement strand
TTTGTAATCTTCTCTTTCCATGAGATCCTTAGCATCCTTCTATACAGCCACATTTCAAAGGCCTCAAGTTTCTTTGTAATTTCTTGTGTGACTGTCCATGTTTCGACCCCATACAGCAACACGGAGAACACATAGCATCTCAAAAAGCGCAATTTGGTATTCAAAGTTAAATTATGATTTTTGAATACTGCACTCATCTTATTGAATATTGATCTTGCTTTTTCTATCCGGCATCTTATTTCTTGCAAGTTATCCCAATTTTCATTAATTATTGTTCCAAGGTACGTATAATGTTTAACTCTTTCTATTGGAACGTTGTTGATTACAAT
>NW_007467212.1:0-329 GCF_000475195.1 Diaphorina citri | reverse complement strand
GAGCTCACCAGGGTGCTTAGAATTGGCGGCCGAATCATCATATCAGTGTGGGCGATGGAGCAGAAAAATCGAAAGGTAACACGAAAGACAGGTTGCAAATAAGGTGTGTTTTCCTTTCGGAAACGGAAAACTGAACGCTAAACCTTCGGCCAGCCACTCGCTATCAGGTAGATCTGACAGGTACAGCTGATCAGGTCCACCTGTCAGATCTACTTGATACTTTGATACCTGATGAGCACACACACTGTCAGGTAGACCTGACAGGTACGGCTGAAAAAGGTCCACCTGTCAGGTCTACCTGATGCTGATACCTGATGAGCACACACACA
>NW_007467211.1:0-329 GCF_000475195.1 Diaphorina citri | reverse complement strand
AGAAGACCTGAAGATAATGCTATTATGAATCAAAATGGTCGGGACGAAATTGTTTGGACGTAGCGTAGGAAGAAGAGAGAAAAATTGAAAATCACAATTTGGAGCACTTTGTCCGAACAAAGGAGACGACGGATTTTTGAAAAACTCCGGAAAATAATTCGCTTTTAAATTCAAAATTTACATATCTACGAAATTTACAAAAGGTATGCTGATCGTTTACGGGTACATCTGTACAAGGGTAACACAGTATTTGGATGATGCTTACTGAAATTTGGCCTGCCCCACTGCCGATACCGTGGACTCAGATTACTGAGACTTACTTGATCAAT
>NW_007467210.1:0-329 GCF_000475195.1 Diaphorina citri | reverse complement strand
ATAACTAGCCTGTTCTCATCTTTATCTATTTCATTTATATCATGACCTATGTATGTCCATATCCATACATACCGTTTGATAAGTAATAGCTGGAAATATCCGCAGGATGCCAACATTTTTGTCCAATTCTTTTGCAATTTTGAAAGACTCTATTGTATGAGGACGGAATATGGCGCTGTGGTCAACTGTTGGAAAAAGCAAATGATTATAAATTTACCTCACTCAGGTTTTTACTTCTCACTCACTTACTTACGTGATCATTCACCATACCAAACGCTCTAGATTTGTTTCACCCACATTAAAGCTTGCCAGTTAATAAAAACATTCAA
>NW_007467209.1:0-329 GCF_000475195.1 Diaphorina citri | reverse complement strand
TGAAGTTCGACCTTCCAGCCATCTCTCCGCAAACCTGATTTCCATTTTATCATTATTAACATTTAACAATACCTATAGGTGCTCAGTAATTATAGTAGGTACCTAATTATCATGATTACGTTTATCAATATATCAATAGCTTACCGATAGATCGAGTAAGTATTGATGGCAAACGGATTAATGAATGCAATATCCTTGCATATTGATGTCATATTTGTTTTCTATCATAACCGCTATATCTTCCTTCAGGGCCGTACTTAAGGAGGTCCGAGGGGCCCTAAGCGTCCCCTCAGGCTTCATTTTTGCTATTTTACTATGGGGTGGGCTCC
>NW_007467208.1:0-329 GCF_000475195.1 Diaphorina citri | reverse complement strand
TTTGAAGATCACGGGCACAAGCTTTGCTTTCACGGATGGATATACCATATATTTACAGTAGAACCTCGAGTATTTCAACTAATTAGGACCGAGGCTAGTTGAAATAATCGAAATTCCGTACAAAACAACGGAAAAGGGTGCAAAATTTAGATACAAAAGAACAAAATGGCTGATAAATACCCTATTTTGAACTGATTTAGAGGTTGAAATAATGGAGAGTTGAAATAATCGAGGTTCTACTGTATATGATTTTTTATATATATATTTTGTTATGTATTCATTGTATTCTCTCTTTATTTATTTAATTTTCTAACTGCACCATTCCCGCT
>NW_007467207.1:0-329 GCF_000475195.1 Diaphorina citri | reverse complement strand
GAGTAGCCGGCCTTAGTTGTCTGTGACGTACACACACTTGTCTTGAGACCTTTTATCTGACGTATTAATTTAGTGTACGGATTTAGTGGGAATGTTAATTTATGGCCGGGATCACGATCTAAAGAAAAAACCGATTACTGATTGGTGTCACTGCAAGTGTGTATTTTAAGGGTTTTTATCCTGGGAATAGGTGAAATTGGACTTGATGAAAACGAACTTATGAACATATTTTATAATATAACATTTCTTTCTTCAGGTGTTTTTTATATCTATATATATATAATTTTGGTGTCATCAAGTAGAAATAATATTCCCAATATTCTCATGGT
>NW_007467206.1:0-329 GCF_000475195.1 Diaphorina citri | reverse complement strand
GCATACCATAAAGTACAAAGTTGATATCCCGTCTTTTCACGAAGTACGAGTAAGTTACACGAGTTTCACATGAAAATTCGAAACGAAATTAACCTTGTATGGCCGGGGCCAAATTAGGTTTAATTTTTGGATTATATTAAGCAATATGATAGAATTATTTCAAAATTTTCAGCCAATTAGATTGCTTTGTTTGTGGCCCCGTCCGGCCATCAGTCATTTTTCCATAAAAGTCCTCAATTTGTGTGTGGGTTCAGACCCGGTGGTGTTTTGTTTTCATAATGACTGCGTTTCCCCCTTTTATTGTCCATTTCCCTTTCCGATTTCCTCCC
>NW_007467205.1:0-329 GCF_000475195.1 Diaphorina citri | reverse complement strand
ATATTTACCTAATAATACCCTATTGTATCTTTTTCCCCTTTTTTGGAAATACACTTCCCCTCCCTCCTCCTCTTCTTTCTCTCTCTCCTCCCCCCTTATTGCCCTAAGGGAGTCAATTCACAAACCTGAGAGGGGAAAGAAATGAAGACCTAAGGAAGAAGAGGAAGAGGAGGGGGAAGGGGTGGGGAGAGCGAGAGAGACACACACAAAAGAAATAAAGTGAGTGAGTGAGACAGATAGATAGATAAAGAGAGAGAGAGAGAGAGAGAGAGAGAGAGAGAGAGAAGAGAGAGAAGAGAGAGAGAGAGAGAGAGAGAGAGAGAGAGAGA
>NW_007467204.1:0-329 GCF_000475195.1 Diaphorina citri | reverse complement strand
AAAGGGTAAGTGTAAGTGGACTACTCGGTCAATGAGTGAGATCCCCATAAAAATGCAACTCAATATTCAACTCTATACAAATATTGGGGTTCGGATCTGACTCACTGAGTAGAGTAGTTCTTTTTTATAACTCACTCATTCTTTACACTTCTCTTCAACTCTTTGCATGTACCTATTGGGGTTAGGCTCTAACTCATTGACTGAGTAGTTCTCTTTGCTAAATTCACTCACTCTTTACACATCTCTAACTCACCTCCGTGGCGGGGAGCGTAGGAATCTGCCAGAGCGTGGGGATCTAGATCGAGACCGGGAATAGGATCGTCTCCTCA
>NW_007467203.1:0-329 GCF_000475195.1 Diaphorina citri | reverse complement strand
TAGAATGTGCAAAGTTTAGGCTGATTGTCTCTAGGAGCTTCTAGATTTTAAATCTGAAGCCTCACTGTCTAAACTTTTTAAAAGTATATCAAGAAAGTAGCAAGAAAGCATTTTCAGTATTTTTAGACGCCAAGTTCGATTCTTGAAGAAGAAAGTTCCGTTTACGTTTGTACAGATATATCAAAAGAAAAATGTGGAATTTTCTCACAAAAAGAGTTCCGTTCAAACCCAAGGAAAGCTAACTCTTATACATTTTAAACACTTCCCTTCTGCTATTCTTAACATTGTTATTTCTATGATGCTGTTGTAATCATTGTTATTCAATATGT
>NW_007467202.1:0-329 GCF_000475195.1 Diaphorina citri | reverse complement strand
AAGGTGGGGGGGGACTTTATGAATGCACTGTAAAATGAGATTAATGAGTAATTAGTACCATGGGTACTACCTTAAGGGGGCTCGAGCTTCATGGGTGTAAGATGTGTACGACCAATCGTTTTCCCAGAGGATACATGGGTTTGAAATAGATCGATTAATATTGAACTGCTGATGTTTTGGCATAGGTACTAACTTTTGCTCCCACAGTGATGAACCGCATTGTGAGGTTTTGTTTTGGTTTAGAAGCCAGGAGCAACACATTGGTCTAAGTGCCAGCAGATTGGTAGTGGCTAAACCCTAATGTACTGCAACACAGGATGTTTGATTCA
>NW_007467201.1:0-329 GCF_000475195.1 Diaphorina citri | reverse complement strand
TTTCACCCCCCCAGCGCCCCTCCATACGCCCCCCATTTTTCTTCCTTTCTCTCGATTTTCACGCGATGAGCTTTTTTTTTCCCTTCGCTTTCGAACTTTCCGTATTTTCGTCAGTAGTAAAGTGTACTCCGCCGTAAGTTGCGGTACTGTTGTGCGTTCGATCGTGTCCTGACTCGCGAGTGTTTCGACTTTCGTCGGTGTTTCATTCTCGAACGGATAAGGGACTCCGTTAGATTCGTTTTGTAGACCGTTTTTTGGCCTTTTAGGGATCTTTTGGATTTATTTGGTGAGATTTCTAAATTTTCGTTGGGGTCACTCAGGGATCGTTT
>NW_007467200.1:0-329 GCF_000475195.1 Diaphorina citri | reverse complement strand
CATAGTACGTCAGAAAGGTTTTTCCATCGGAAAAGTGTTTTAGGATTTTCGTGATAAGAAAGATGGTGGACCGAAACTAATGGGGAGAGGGGGGGAAGCATAAATAACAATAGACATGGGTGGGAGATGGAAGGTGTCGTGAGGTCAGAATGTCGAAATAATGATTAACAGGCGAAATATATATTCAAAACATCAGATTTGCATACCCTATAAGTATAAGAAATGAAGAAAAATACCCACTGAATTTTGAAATTATAACTATTTCAATAATATATATAAAAAAAACACCCAAACACAGGTTCTACTACTATTTGGTAGAACCTATATGG
>NW_007467199.1:0-329 GCF_000475195.1 Diaphorina citri | reverse complement strand
TTTTACATCTAATGATCACGTTACTATCAAAGCAGTTTTATTTGTGTGTTAATGACAATTTATTCATGTTGCTCGAATTAATACCTACTTACCTATCTAAAGAGTTTAAGAGTCTCTTTATCAAAGCAGTAGACTTTTGAGGAAAAATTTCCCTACCTCAGCTACATCTTTGTAAATTCAAAAGTTAAGAGGAAGCAAGAAAAATAATAACACAATATTTTCAAAATTGATGTCTTTCCTCAATGTTTTATTTTCTTTATTAATATCAAGTAGGTAATACAAATACACGGGGATCCTTCCTAAGCCAATGCTTCTAAGAAGGCGTTCTT
>NW_007467198.1:0-329 GCF_000475195.1 Diaphorina citri | reverse complement strand
CAGATATTTGATTGACGAGTCTCATGACACCAGAAACTAAAAACAACATGCGAGGCTTATGTCTTCTCATTATTCCTCGTATATGTACACAAATACCTTTATGCCTAATGAGATGGTTCATTGCAGTGTTGATAGGTGCCTAGGCAAATAGCTGACGGAACCTATTCTCGTGTCCTTGATAAGATAGATGGCTTCTTTTCTTCTTCAGGAGACATAGAACAGATATTACAGTCATACAAATGCAAGTCCGAACCGAGGAAAGTATGTTCCTTTCGGTTCACGACAGTTTGTCAGGAACTCACCCAACATAGCCCTTAGGTACACCTTAA
>NW_007467197.1:0-329 GCF_000475195.1 Diaphorina citri | reverse complement strand
ATTATACCATCAGGATAAAATCCGCCCCGGGCAGGAATCGAACCCACGGCCTAGCGCTTACAAGGCTGACGCACTACCAACTAAGCTAACTAGGCTGGCAAAAAAAATCTCTTGAAAATAATGGAAAGTAAAATTTTGTAAACATACCTAAATACCTCTACCTACCTACATAGGTACATAGATAATAAACACACAGACAAGTAGCTAATGGTTTGTTAGATATCCATACATATACGAGTATTACCATGATCCGATTTCATAACTAAAAAAAAAAAAAAATCATGTCATAAGTTCATATAAATTTTCTCGAATTTCTGATAAACCTATGT
>NW_007467196.1:0-329 GCF_000475195.1 Diaphorina citri | reverse complement strand
GTCGTGTGAACGCGGCCTAGACTAGAACCACGTGACCTTTCACATGCTCGTCACTAGAGGTGAAGGTTTAACATGGGGGGTGTTGGCTGTTCTGTTCAAATAAACGAGGAATTTGCAATATAGCCACATGTTATTGGAGATTTTTCTTCAACACTTTCACTCCCAGTATTTCCTATGTGGCATAAATATGCCGCAGGTTATCTTGTGAAGATTTTTCTTCAACACTTTCACTGCCAGTATTTCCTATTTGCCATAAATATGCCGCAGGTTATTTTGTGGAGATTTTTCTTCAACACTTTCACTGCCAGAGTTTCCTGTGTTGGCAAGGG
>NW_007467195.1:0-329 GCF_000475195.1 Diaphorina citri | reverse complement strand
TAGAAGGTCTGTGTCGTAGCATGTCCATCCTGGATCCCGTTGTATGTCCCTCATCAGATGGGCGAGAAGAGACACAATATAGGTACATAGGTACCTACCTACTTCTCATTAAGAGCTGGCTCAACACGAGAGCACCAGAACCCGTTGAAATATGTATTTGCAATCGAAAAAGGTACGTGTGCATTTTTTCTTTTCTTTTTTGTACCTAGATGGTGCGTGTGCATCAGACCTGGCACCTTCTGAATCGCAAGCAAGCGCGTTTCCATTGCGCTAACCGTGGCCTCAAACTTCATGGAGCCAAAGTGAAAGGTAAGTACCTTAAAATGTCG
>NW_007467194.1:0-329 GCF_000475195.1 Diaphorina citri | reverse complement strand
CTGCGCACAAAACGCGAATACCGCGAACAAAACGCGAATACCGCGAACAAAACGCGAATACCGCGAACAAAACGCGAAAACCGCGAACAAAACGCGAAAACCGCGAACAAAACGCGAATACCGCGAAGAAACCGCGGATACCGCGAACAAAACGCGAATACCGCGAAGAAACCGCGGATACCGCGAAGAAACCGCGGATACCGCGAACAATCCGCGAATACCGCGAACAACCGCGGATTACCGCGAGCCAACCGCGAATACCGCGAGCAAACCGCGAATAGGTGACTTATCACAGAAGAATCGATGAGGACCTTCCACTTATGAAAATG
>NW_007467193.1:0-329 GCF_000475195.1 Diaphorina citri | reverse complement strand
CCGGGCGGGAATCGAACCCGCGGCCTAGCGCTTACAAGGCAGACGCACTACCAACTAAGCTAACTAGGCTGGCTTGAATGGAATAAAATAGAATAGAAAATTAATAATAACTACAGACTAGCTAGAAAGTTTTCTGACTATTAACCAGGAGGAAAGAGACCAAAAAAATAGAAACCCAGGGATGAGATACCAAGATATGAATGATTAAACGAGACATTGAACAAAGAGCTGGAAATTGGGGAGATGTCGAAAAAAAAATGAACGATAGGAGGTGGTGGCGACGCTTCATAAATCGACCCAATGAGTAACTGGAACGATACACGTCTTAT
>NW_007467192.1:0-329 GCF_000475195.1 Diaphorina citri | reverse complement strand
GTAGTGGGGTGGTTTTGTCGTTCGCTCCCATTATACATAAATGGGGATAGAGATGGGGTTCGCTCCCATTGTAGAGATTGGCATTGATGGGGTTAGCTCCCATTATAAGGATTGGGAGTGATAGGGGTATTGGGAAAATGGTGCGCCCTTTTGTTGTTCCAATCCCACCAGAGCGGATTTTATCCCAAACAGATAAGGTTCATTCTCGGAACTGCTGGCTTTCTCCTATCCTGTCTGTCCTTCCTTGGGGAACGATAAGACCTTAATAGTTACAGCTCCCTCTATCAAACCTTTCAAAAAGAAAAGCGACTCTGTCTTGCTTCTTTCTT
>NW_007467191.1:0-329 GCF_000475195.1 Diaphorina citri | reverse complement strand
AAAAAACGTCACTCTAAACTCCTAAGGGTTTTAGTGACGGGGGGGTTTTACCCTCCATTCGGCGACAAGCTACCCCCCCTTCTCACATTGACCTCACCCACCCTGATTAAGACCGGGAAAAGCTAGCATCTATGCAGCACGCGATAGTCACCCATCCGAAAACAAACCACGCGCAACTTTGCTCAACTTCAGAGATCCATTGCGATCCGGTGCATGTTATCGGAACAATAGACATTATTTTACTTTCAATCTCTGCCAGTCTAGTTAGCTTAGTTGGTAGTGCGTCTGCCTTGTAAGCGCTAGGCCGCGGGTTCGATTCCCGCCCGGGG
>NW_007467190.1:0-329 GCF_000475195.1 Diaphorina citri | reverse complement strand
AATAATTTATTCATTTATTTTTATTTGCGATAAATTTCTTTAGATTTTACCAATCTAGTAGGTATTTCAATAATATCTGAACAAAATTGTTGGTACCTCGATCCCCAAAAGTAAAAGTAAGTATGTGGGTACAGGTAATGTGAATATTATGTAGATCTACTATATACCCTTGACTCATATGATTATAGGACCGCAAATTTAAAAATACTCGGTAAAAGTAGCTACCCTGATTGGTGACCTATAGAATTGGGTATCATATCAAATATCGAACAAGGTATAAATCGGTCCTAAAATGCCGCCAAAATCAGCGCCAAACTCGTCGCGGCCAA
>NW_007467189.1:0-329 GCF_000475195.1 Diaphorina citri | reverse complement strand
ATGGTCTGTCTGAGCACATAGGTAACTCTCTCAAATCGAGTCAAACTCTTGCTGCTCTCAATTCTGGTCACTGAGTTACTCACGGGTTAATCTCACGGTTCCTTCCATGACTAACACTGTGCCACTAATAATATTACCTAGACTACAGCTTACAGGTAGGTAGTGGATATTGCTTACAGGTAGGTACTGGATATGGCTTACAGGTGGGTAAAGATACCTTCTAATTCTCGACTACTTGACACTACATATAAAAGATATATTATACCTACTTGGAACTTTCTCCTGATCAGTTTTTTTTTTTTTTTTTTTTTTTTTTTTTTTTTTTTCTC
>NW_007467188.1:0-329 GCF_000475195.1 Diaphorina citri | reverse complement strand
TGGGGAATTCACTGCAAAATGTCTTTCCTATGTTCACGAGGTGATTGTGTTGTGTATTTCTTCCGTAAATATTTCACCACAGTAGTCTCTGACCTTTTTTTTAAGAGGTTGTAGGTAAATATGTAGGTATGTATTTGGATTTTTTTTCTTTCTTTTTTAAATGAATTTGATGGCACATTCGTTCTCTTTTGACACAATTTTTGATGGCCAATTCGAGGAAATCAGGCTGTATGTCGTAAATTATTGGTGTAAAAAAAAAGTGGATATAACTTTCGAAATTTTTTGATGTTGGCTTGTTACAAGCGCATATTTCGTGAACCATCATTCCT
>NW_007467187.1:0-329 GCF_000475195.1 Diaphorina citri | reverse complement strand
AAAATGTAAATAAAAAATGTAAAAAGTAAGAAATAATATAGGATGTCTATTGTCTAATATAGGTAAACGTAACAAATAATCGCCATTGTGTAAAACTGTTTACCTTTTAACATATGTAATTACCTTGAATTTTACCTCCCTAGGTTAGTTTATAACATATTCATTCCCAATAATACTAGGCGTCCTACTCCTACAACCCAACAATTACAATGTCTTCTCCTTATTTTTCTTCAACTGTTATCGCTTTATGCGTATAATAAGATGAAACATGAATATTAACTTCGAACCCACAACCTCCCCACTGTCACACCAAGATGTGAAACTCGTAA
>NW_007467186.1:0-329 GCF_000475195.1 Diaphorina citri | reverse complement strand
TACAGAATCTTCCCCTATAAACCCAAAATTCACTTTTTTTAAGGGTTCAATTTGGTTTGAACTACTTATAGGTAAGTACTTAGGTACCAAAAAAGAAAATTGAAACATAGGTACTCACATATTATAATTTACATACAAAAGATCTTCAATGTCAAATTTCAAGACCAAAATACCAATACCTACCTACATGTGGGCTAAGATGGGAAATCAACAATGTTCTTTTAAATTTTCCATGAGTGGGTATGTATGTATATATTACCCATTACCCTCCTTCTGAATATTGTATATTGTGTAAAATTACCTAGTTGATGTTCTGATGGTTAAGTACT
>NW_007467185.1:0-329 GCF_000475195.1 Diaphorina citri | reverse complement strand
ATCAAAAAAGTTTTCATACAAAATTTACATTATAGCTACAGAAAATGAATTTAACTAGTCATATGTCAATGATTAATATGTGTGGTGACAACTGAGTTGTTTCAGAATACATTGTCCACAGGTTAAATATTCCAAAATTAAAGAGGCCCTCACAAGAAAGTATCTGCAGAAAAACAGCTTTCCAAAAAGACGAAGTTGGATAACAAAAGCTGTATTTAATGTTCAAGTAGATATCCCATGTTCTTGTGAAATTGTGAATCAGCATTTACATTTTGAAGAGGTTGATTCCAAATTACACTACGCCAGAAAATGGAATCTAATCCTTTACC
>NW_007467184.1:0-329 GCF_000475195.1 Diaphorina citri | reverse complement strand
TTGAGAGAATTGTTTGACAGATTAAAATGGGACCCTGGGGAAGACAAAGTTGGCATTGTGTCTGGGAATGTTCAGTGGTGTGGGGTTAGATGGGAGGTTGGGGGAAAGAAAATCAGTGCAGGAGCATATTAATGATCAAAGAAATAGAATTCGGGGCTTTCATTTGCCTACATACAAGTACAGTTACTCTCATATTAGTGGAGATGTCAAAATTGCGAATAAGCGAACATCAATTTCCTGAAATTAGTGGAGATGCCAAAATTACCAATTTTCAATTTTCGGAAATTTTATTGTTGTAGATAGCTTGAAGCCTATGGAATTAAATATAA
>NW_007467183.1:0-329 GCF_000475195.1 Diaphorina citri | reverse complement strand
GGGAGCTTCAGGTTTACATTGAAGTTTGTTTGATAATAGTCTTTCCCAACGCCAAGAGCTCGGGAGAGGCCAAAATCAGAAATCTTTACCTTGTTCTTAGAAAATACAAGAATATTTCTTGCAGCCAAATCTCGGTGAATCAGTCTTTTCATTTCCAGATATTGCATGCCATCACATATCTGTATGGCAAAGTCACACAATGTTAACACCGGGAAGTTGGATCTCAATGAGGGTTCCTTCAAGCATTCTAGTAGCGACCTCAATGGTGCAAGCTCAGTGACCAACATGAGAGCATTTGTATCAAGTACAACTCCGTACAAACGTACAAT
>NW_007467182.1:0-329 GCF_000475195.1 Diaphorina citri | reverse complement strand
GATAAAATATTCTAGCAAACCTAAACATACATGAGCTATACATACCTAGGTTACCTACGTATAACTCAGGTTGGGACTTAGTCGGATTAGTTTGGAATTAATCCTCACTGAATTTCAATTTCGAGATAATCTCTGACAATACCGAGCTGTTTATATCTTCCCTTTGAAGATATCGATGGATGTGACGTCAAAACGGATAATTTATGAGAAGGTATACCATATACGGATTGAAGATTTCAGGATAATATACATAACTATATAAATAAGAGAAGAGAATAGAGACAAAACATCGAAAAGAGATAAAAATTTTGATCAAAATGATGAGTATT
>NW_007467181.1:0-329 GCF_000475195.1 Diaphorina citri | reverse complement strand
AATTTCACAAAACTTTTTATCGTCAAACAATTAATTTTGAATTAATCTTTTATTCAGGGTGGTCCCCAAGACTCGATGGCTAAAAGCTATGTTCACACAGTAGATCGAAGAGGTGAAAAGGTACGTGAATCTCAGTTGTCGAGGTTGTGCACGGTCTTATTAGACGTCGATCGGTAGTGCGTCTGCCTTGTAAGCGCTAGGCCGCGGGTTCGATTCCCACCCGGGGCGGATTTTATCCTGATGGGATAATTTTCGTTCTCGGAACGGCTGGCTTTCTCCTATCCTGTCTTTCTTCTCTCTTCGATTTCGGGACGATAAGACCATAGCAG
>NW_007467180.1:0-329 GCF_000475195.1 Diaphorina citri | reverse complement strand
GAGGAGGGAAAGTTACTGATGTTAAAGGTGGAGAAGCTCATGTTAAAGGTGGAGAAGCTTATGTTAAGGGTGGAGAAGCTTATGTTAAGGGTGGAGAAGTGAATGAAAAGCACGAATCGGAACAAAATAAATAATTTCGTTTAATATTTCAATGGAAAATAGGCTCCAAGTTATTGATTGTTCAACCTGGTACGTAATTTCAAAACCACCAGCAGATTTATAACTTCCCCTTTGGAAATCTTATGCGACGCCACTGCAATTTACCCTTCCCCCTCCCCTCCCTTTCAAAATTTCCGCGGCTTACTTGGGACGGGTTGCGGCCTACGTCT
>NW_007467179.1:0-329 GCF_000475195.1 Diaphorina citri | reverse complement strand
TTTTGGGAGAGAGAGAGCAGGAAGTGGGGAGGGTCTGGAATTTCAGGGATCGAGGGGTTGTGGAAGGGAATTTAAAGTTTTTCAAAGAAAGAGAAGAAGAAGAGGAAGAAGAAGAAGAGGAAGAATAAGAGGAGGAAGAAGAAGAGGAAGAGGAAGAAGAAGAAGAGGAGGAGGAGGAAGAAGAAGAGGAGGAGGAGGAAGAAGAGGAAGAAGAAGAGAAGGAAGAAGAAGAGGAAGAAGAAGGAGGAGGGTGAGAAGAATAAGGAAATTTCAAGTTTTCAAAAATCGAAGGACTTCCCTCTAAGTTTTCCATGTGAAGGACTTTGGAC
>NW_007467178.1:0-329 GCF_000475195.1 Diaphorina citri | reverse complement strand
TCATTCAAAGGTTGGCTAGATGTGAGGGACATATTGAAAACACAATTGGGCGATGTAAGTATACGAGTCAAAGTACGACCCATCTCATCTTACCTATCATACTCATGTGAAATGAGAGTGCTTTCTTGTAGGGGTTTAATAGGGGGAACTGTAACAATGGAGGTCTTGTCGTCTCGAAATCGATCAGAGAAGGAGGACTGGATAGGAGAAAGCCAGCCGTTCCGAGAACGAACCTTATCTATCTCTAGGACAAAGTTCACCCTGTGACCTAGAGCTTATAAAGCAGACGCTTTACTCTCCATGTTAATTAGGCTGGTTAGAGTGCTTCT
>NW_007467177.1:0-329 GCF_000475195.1 Diaphorina citri | reverse complement strand
TACTACATATATTTTTTCAGGTGATTTTGAGACAGTAAAAATTTGGATACCTCCAGAGCTGGAGACCCAAACTTAGAGCAGAGTTACCTTGTGTGTGTGTGTATAGGTATTATTCACTTACCAAATCTAGCAATTCGAAGCCCTACATCCCCCTTGGGATAAAATGACAAGTCAAATCTAGCAAGAAGGTAAGTGAAGGAACAAATTGCATAAAAAAGCTCTAAGAAAAGTTATCTCAATTTTCTTCTCCAATTTCAAGTCAAGACTCAGCAAACATCCGTCTGTAATAAGTGGAATCAAAAGTCTATGATTAAAAATTTCCGACTGAC
>NW_007467176.1:0-329 GCF_000475195.1 Diaphorina citri | reverse complement strand
CTTTATACATACCTACATTACCTACGTAAGTTCGAGGTTTTCGTTTATCTTCTATACATAACTTACTACCTTACTAACTGTCTAATTCATGATTATGGTGAAGCTGAAAAGCAGAGTGCACCTCTCGTTTTCCAAGAACAAAGCCGAAAAAACTTAAATTTTGCTGGGCATTAAACTCGGGACCTTCGCTGTATAAATCCTTGCGTGGTAACTCCTGAAGTGCCGAGATACTCACTTGGCCACGGAGGTGCTAGGCCCCATTTTACAAACACTAAAGTATAATAAAGCTTACAGCTTACAGGTCTACTACTGTTTGTAATAGAGCTCCC
>NW_007467174.1:0-329 GCF_000475195.1 Diaphorina citri | reverse complement strand
ATCAATCAAATGAAGTAGTAAAGTGCATCAATTGTGGTGAAAGTCATCAGTCAAACTTCAAAGGCTGTGAACACTATACAAATTTGAGAAAAATGAGATTTTCAAACAACAATATCAATCAAAAGATTTCTCAAGTAGCAGCACCCCAACCCCCACCACCATTATATGATTTGGATACATTCCCTGATAGACTGAGTGCTGTGTCTAACTCAACATTTGCTTCTATTGAGCACTCATATGCTAAGAAAGTCTCAGAAAATAAAAATGAAAATGAAATCCCCAAAGATAGTGGTAAAAGTAATAACTTTTTACCTAATAATATCATTGAC
>NW_007467173.1:0-329 GCF_000475195.1 Diaphorina citri | reverse complement strand
ATATCTCCCCTTTGTTGTGCATTCTTTGACCGTTCATTGATCGTACTGTGATTTCCATGTAGAAATCGGGGTTTAATCGCACCATATCTCCCCTTTGTTGTGCATTCTTTGACCGTTCATTGATCGTACTGTGATTTCCATGTAGAAATCGGGGTTTAATCGCACCATAATATCTCCCCTTTGTTGTGCATTCTTTGACCGTTCATTGATCGTACTGTGATTTCCATGTAGAAATCGGGCTTTAATCGCAACATAATATCTCCCCTTTGTTGTGCATTCTTTGACCGTTCATTGATCGTACTGTGATTTCCATGTAGAAATCGGGCTTT
>NW_007467172.1:0-329 GCF_000475195.1 Diaphorina citri | reverse complement strand
TAGGGTAAAAGAACACTCAAATAAGCATCATTCAATAGGATAAGGAAAGTCGTGTGATGTTCACACCAGATTTTTCAGTGTAAACATCGCTCGATTTCGAGCAAAGCGTTCACTGTCCCCGTATTTTTATGTCATCCGAATGATTCATTATTTACTTTTTTGTGAATACCGACCGGTGATAAAAACATACCTAACGACTCTTGCGCGGCAAACTAATGATAATAACAACAATGCCAGTGGTTGTGATAATTGTATTTTATTTAACCTTTAACCCAAGAACCGAAAATTCGAGAGTGGGGGTAAAAATCTCGTAGTGGGGATAAGCAGCT
>NW_007467171.1:0-329 GCF_000475195.1 Diaphorina citri | reverse complement strand
AAAAAAAAGTAGAAATGCCTCTTAAAATATAGCCCAAAAAGCCATTTTAAATGGCTTGTTCGTGAACAAATTACCCTTAGAAATGCTTGAGATGAAATCATGTGACTCATGAACAAAGTATTCGTAGAAAAATTATGGTTTTGAGTCCTGTTTGACTCAAAAAGGTAGCAATGCTTCAAAGCTATTTTAAATGGCTTGCTCATGAACAAATTATTCGTAAAAATGCTTGAGCCTCATTTTGGAAGTAGAAGTGGAAGTAGAAATGTTTGAGCCTCAGTGACGAAGTAGAAATGGAGAAAAAAAAAGGAAGAACACCTGAAAATACTTAC
>NW_007467170.1:0-329 GCF_000475195.1 Diaphorina citri | reverse complement strand
TGGGAGCGAGAGGGGGAATTGAATTGTTTGGTAAGCATACTAAGCAGCAAATGGGAGAAAATACTGGAAGAGGGGAGGAGAAGGAAGGGAGGGGAGGGAAAAGAGAGAGTGGGAGAGGAGGGGAAGGAAAAGAGGAGGGAGGGAGGGAGGGAGAGCAATAAAGGAAACGAGAGATAATTGTAAACCAGAATGAGTTCGTATAGAATTATTGTAGATAGAATAGACAATAGACTAATAAACTATAATTATGTAAAATAGAATAGAGACCACACTATGGTGTAATATTGCAAAGGAATTAATTTGCTGGAAAATTTCTGTTAACGCTAGGC
>NW_007467169.1:0-329 GCF_000475195.1 Diaphorina citri | reverse complement strand
CCAGATTCCACCGAGCCCAATGGAGCAGTTGCATTTGGGTAAAATTCTAAAATTTATTTAATAGGTAAATACATTTTTTACTTTCTATTACCTTTACGTATAGGGAACCTATACAAGGTAATGAGAAAGTATTGCAATCGGTCCAAATTTTCAAAATCGGGAAATGGGTGGAAATATCCGTTTTGGGGTCCCCTGATTCCAAAAAAGTGGTTTTTAGCCCATGGTCTGTACGTATGTATGTATGTACGTATTTTTTTTTTTTTTTTTTTTTTTTTTACAGGTTTAAATGGGAAAAGGTGGTATACAAAATATCTCAAGAACGGTTTGTC
>NW_007467168.1:0-329 GCF_000475195.1 Diaphorina citri | reverse complement strand
TTGGAGAAAATAAAAAAATAACAATAAGTTGCTCCTATAATACTCATCCTCACTCCTCCCTCTCTCTCTTCTTCCCTCTTTCACTCCCTCTCTCTCTTCCTCCCTCACTCTCCCTTCCTCTCTCTCTCTCTTCCATCCTCTCTCCCACTCTACCATTCTCTCTCTCCCTCGCACCGTATCTCTCTCTCTCTCTTTTCTTTCCCCCTCTTTTTTTCTCTTTCTCCCTACTTACTGTTCTCTGAGGTTATATTTCATTACTAGCTGAATTCCGTCGCTTCGCTCCGGAATCCCGCTAGTTCATCCCGAGGCATGGCCAAACTTGTGGAAAA
>NW_007467167.1:0-329 GCF_000475195.1 Diaphorina citri | reverse complement strand
TGAATAAATCTAGAGGTGCGGCCATATTTACAGGCAGTTTGATTTGTAGGGTTCTAGGGTACAAATTTTGATAACGATAACAAGTTATCAAAGATTTTGTTGGAGGTAAAGACAGAGATCAGTTTAAGTTAGCAAATATGAAAATGCATTGTCTAACAAAATTAACAGATTATAAAATATTAAGTACCTACCTTCTAGGAAAATTAATAACAGATTACCTTTATAATATGAGTGATGGTGCTTCATTCTCAGGCCACCCTGTATGTAAATTGTAAAGTGCAAGGATTTTATTGTATTCAAAGTTTTACACCTCACCAGAGAGATGTTTC
>NW_007467166.1:0-329 GCF_000475195.1 Diaphorina citri | reverse complement strand
TCTTCCACTCGGCCGCCCACCAAGATTTGAACGGTGTCGAATGATTTCTCTGTGTCGAACTCTTGGAACTGTGAACAGAAGGGAAATGCTTTCATACTTCAGTCATGATAATTAGAATTGAATTGATCCCAAAGGGAAGGAAAACATGGACCCTTGATAAATGGAGTGTGCCTAAAGGCATGTGATGTGTTCCAATCCACTCGACCCCATCATGATCCATGATGGGGTCCATCACATGATCCCCATATTTAATTAGTGTAACCAAAAGGCCCAAAAGCCTAACATCGAGATACTCTATGCCCCCGAAGGCGCTTGTCCTTTCTGGGATG
>NW_007467165.1:0-329 GCF_000475195.1 Diaphorina citri | reverse complement strand
ATCATAGGTTTGTTCAATACCTTTTTTATGTTAACGTCACTATATGCTGAGAACTTTAGTGACGAGTATTTTAACCATCTTGGATGATTTGAGAGCGTATCCTAACGCCCTGGTAGAACACTGTAATGAAGCCATGCATGTGTCCGATGATAAACTCAGGTATTTCACCGCCATTTTTATTGGTAGCAATAAAACAACTGCTACATTAGACGCATGTGGTCTGTGTCGTAGCATGTTCATCCCATAGTAGGTATGTCTCATCAGATGGGTGAGAAGGGACACAATACTTCCCATTTGCTGGGTCAACACAAGAAAGTAACCTGTTGAGA
>NW_007467164.1:0-329 GCF_000475195.1 Diaphorina citri | reverse complement strand
TATAATCGATTACGATTACGATTATCAATAATAATCGATTAATCGATTATCATAATCGATTATTCCCAACACTAATATCGCATGTATAGGTATGTATATCACATTAAAGGTTACTATTTTAATCCTAAATTCCTGTAGTATCATAGAAGCAGGTAGGTATGTAGGTACGAGTAAGTTAGGTACTTTTACCTTGGCGAATCAAGTTCACTAGAGTGGACGGTAGTGTCTAATAATAGTGTCTTAATACTGATTACAATGTGGGTGTTAATCAACACGATTTTACCATCATTTTAATTATTCAGTGTTTTAAGGCTAACCAGGATTGCACA
>NW_007467163.1:0-329 GCF_000475195.1 Diaphorina citri | reverse complement strand
AGGAAAAATGTCTCTCTGGAAATATATACAAATGCTGTCACAAATCTTCAGTAGCAGGAATAACAGAAATTCTACAATAATTATTTCACGAGGGAGATAACGAAAGAGAGAAAGCACCGTGCTCCCCTTGAGATAAATTTGGCAAAGCTTATCACGTCGGAAGGGATTCACAAAACTTGTTTACTCATCATGATGATCAATTGACAGATTTCTTTTTCCTAATAAAAAAGGGTTTAATTTTTTTACCATCTTCAAAATTCGTAGAGGTTCACAGTGCCTACATAAAAAAATCATTTATTACAAAAACGGTGAATTTTTTAATGTTCATT
>NW_007467162.1:0-329 GCF_000475195.1 Diaphorina citri | reverse complement strand
TTGGGAAAAATCCTACAATGCTGCAGTGAGCACCAAAGTTGTGACATAATAACACAAAGAAACTGCATTTACATTTACCTATAACCCAACTTCTTTCAACTTACCTTATACTGGACTTCTCGGGTTTCTTGTAACCAATTCATTACTTATCATCTCAGTTCCAAAGGATCTGTTTGATTCATAGTGATTTGGATGGAATTAGAAGAACTTGACTTGAGAGACGTCAGCGTGTTAAGCTAGAACATCACGTCACAATAATAAGTTAATATGAAGTAGTAAAATTTCATTTTATTAAAAGATTTGATAAAAATTTCATTTAATTTAATAAA
>NW_007467161.1:0-329 GCF_000475195.1 Diaphorina citri | reverse complement strand
ACAGATAAACCAGACTCCAAAGATTAATTGCCATCTGACAGTAGTGACAATGACTTGAATGAAACATAAATCTTTACGGATCTTAGATAAATAATGTGTCCATCAAAGTTCACTTTGAGAATATAATCACTGGTATCCATCTTGGTAGGAACGCTGACAAAAATAATGTGTTCACAATCTTGTTTTTGGGATCTACTTAACAATCATGCTGCATTAGTTATTCTCTTTCAGTGATCAGAGAAAGATAATGATGATTAATTTTATTTAATTGAACAAGCTGCTGTTTCGTTCCTCACTTTTTGGAAGAATTATTGGAAAGACTCTGGTTA
>NW_007467160.1:0-329 GCF_000475195.1 Diaphorina citri | reverse complement strand
GTATAAATGTGTTAGGATGTTGCCACGAGGGAAATCAGCTGATCAAACAGCACATTATGCTGATGACCTTCACCATATGACCTTGACGAGAACATTTCGTTTTTTATGACTACATACATGAGAAGTTGGGAAGTTATACATAAGTATACATAGAAGTTAATTACCTATGTATGTAGATTAGTATATCCATGTTCTATGTTCTTATGTATTGTATGTAGTGTTTGTACTGTAGTTATCTATGTTCTATGTTCTATTCTATCTCATTTGTACTTTATTTATTATAAAAAATAAATGGCTTTAAAGCCGTAAGTTGTATTAATAATAATAAT
>NW_007467159.1:0-329 GCF_000475195.1 Diaphorina citri | reverse complement strand
TGAGACAGTTCAGAGAAATGGAGGCCATTTGCAGGAAAAGATTGTTGATGGCGATTTTACTACAAGAAATCATGAACGATGACCAGGAAGAAGAGATATTGCTGACCAAATTCTGGGTCTTTCAAATCATATAAAATTTTATGTTGCATAACAAAATCAATTAGACGATCGTCTTCGTTGGAAGAAAACCTTGCCGGAGGGGATTTAGCGAAATTTCCAGTCATTTTCACAAGCATCAAACACAAAAGTTATATAAAAAGTACAAACAAAAATGTGACTTCGATCAAAACAAACGAAAATCACGCAGCGTACAACGACACTGACTCCCT
>NW_007467158.1:0-329 GCF_000475195.1 Diaphorina citri | reverse complement strand
TTTTGATGGAGGAGTTTCCACGAGAATGTAGATCAAATAAGATGACTTCTAGCTCAAGAGAAGGCAAATGCCTGAGGTTTAGTAGATATACATAAAAGGTAGGTGTAATTAGCTAGTTAGAACAATTATACCTAACCTTACCACCAAATTTTTGCAGACAAATCCTAAAATACCTCTGTATACAAGACCACATATACCATGGAATAGCAGCACAGGGTAGAATAGGTATTTTAAAGACATCATGATTGTCATTCTCCAACACTTAACTAGGCAATCTCTTGTTTCCATCAAAATGCAATTATGTATAGTTAAACAGTTTATTTTTCCAT
>NW_007467157.1:0-329 GCF_000475195.1 Diaphorina citri | reverse complement strand
TGGCAATCAATTTCTTCCAACTAACTTCTTCTAGAAGTAAAGTACCTTTGTTACTTCTTATTATTTATTTTTTACTTAATATGTCACAGAGTTTCCCTTTTATTCTATTTGGTGTTGGAAGTTTACATTTACTATTGCAATTGTAAATAAAATAGAGTAGGTAGACTGAATCATGTTAATAATGGGGCGAATGTAAATTCCCCCGATTTCATGTAAATTCCCCCGATTTCAAAATTACTTCCTGTAGGGTGATATGTAAATTCCCCCGATTACGAAAAAAAAGGTATATGTAAACTCCCCCGATGGTAGAACCTACAGAAAAATATTAA
>NW_007467156.1:0-329 GCF_000475195.1 Diaphorina citri | reverse complement strand
GCAAACCATGTCTTTAATTTGGCTTTGTTTATTTTGATGGGAAAATCCGTAGGTCATCCTGTCATGTAGGTTGTATTTTATTTTATTTATAAGTTTCCATTTATTGATTTTTCAGAACACAACTCTCTCATCAAAAAAAAAATTGTTAACAAATGGTATACCCATTATGCCGGGTTATGCCTATCCCAGTGACTTGTTCTTCATGGAAGATAGGAAAAACCTGGATTCTAAGACCAAAAGAAGATCGACTCTATGTATACACCTGAGTTATAGCTTCCCCTTTCGTAAATCTCACCCCACGCTACTGGTCTATCCTCTCCTGGGTGAAT
>NW_007467155.1:0-329 GCF_000475195.1 Diaphorina citri | reverse complement strand
TCTCTGTTTCCTAATCCAAGGGTCTCGGGTTCAATCCCCAGCTATGTCCAACTGATGAGTCCAAATAAGGACGAAACATGGGTCTTGGGCTGCTTAGTGATTTGGTCTGGTTTCGTTGTATAACTCATGTACCTAGTGATTTAAAGGAAAAATGTTAAAAAAAAAAATAGTAATAATAATAATTATTATTAAATCCTTAAATGTTCACCGTTTCGTCTCGTTTCCACAGATCATCAACTTCGACTCGCCCCGGGGCGGCATCTCCCTGGTGACAGAAAAGGGAACTACGACCACCAGCAAACTACTCATCCAGAAGGCGGTTCCCAAGG
>NW_007467154.1:0-329 GCF_000475195.1 Diaphorina citri | reverse complement strand
TTTTTTAACTTTGTTAACAGGCGGAGGTGTGCATTCATAATGTTGTTATTTAATATCATGAACAGCATTGTGGATGTTCCCTCCGCAATGGAGTACATTTTTATAAAGGTTCCACCAGTGAGACTACGCCAGAGAGAAGACCCTGCATTTTTCTCCTCTGGAAAGGTTGGGCGCAGCCCAATATATTCTGCTTTGACACTGCCCACTGCTATGGAACTGTATAACGAATACTCCTCAGATCTGGACTTTGTTGACCCACTTGGCCTTTTCAAAGAGAGGTTGAGGGGCCTTATGGGAAATAACCCAACTTTGCATTTGTAGGTGTATTT
>NW_007467153.1:0-329 GCF_000475195.1 Diaphorina citri | reverse complement strand
AAAAGTTTTTTTTTTGGCTTTTTGTTTTATGGACAAAATTTGCACCACCACTTTCGTGTTCCTCGTGAAAAGACCTTTAATTTGATATATAGGACGACCAGGTTTGGATAAGTCCTTCTATGGGGTCAGACAGACACACAGACAGACAGACACCGAAGCGAATAAAATAGCCCGTCCTTATACCTTTTATTATTACTATTGTAATTTAATGAAGGAAGGATGGACTAAAAACTATGATTCAGATGATAAGGAAATTGATTTTCACGCTTAGTGGTCAACAGGTAATCGAGGTTTTCAAATTGTAGGAAATCTTTGTACAGGAGTTTCAT
>NW_007467152.1:0-329 GCF_000475195.1 Diaphorina citri | reverse complement strand
ACCGCGGATGGAAACATATCGACGTTTTTGGCAACTCCATTACATTGACATGATCACATGAGTGGGCATGGGCATCCAATCAGAATGTAGCAAATTATTTCATTCAATAATTTGATAAAATCATAATTGATATAGCTACCTACCTACCCATTTCACTTTTTATAACATTGCTTTTTGGCATTAGAACTTCATTGACACATGCAAAGTGTCGACTTAAATCAAAAAATATTTCAGATTTAGGTTTTTTTTTAAATTTAAAATACCTACCCAGCTTTCCAGACAATTTTGCCTTTGATCGAAAGATCCGAGCTTTTACTGACGGTTTGAGT
>NW_007467151.1:0-329 GCF_000475195.1 Diaphorina citri | reverse complement strand
TCTTCCGAATCTCACGTCACCACATCAGACAAGGTGTGGTGTTGAGCTACAGACAATGCAGAAAAAGGATCCAGGCAGGAAAAAAAAAGACAAAATATGGTCTGAACATCACACGACTTTCCTTGACTTTTTCGATATCTCGAACCATTCAGTCAGTAGAGCTGAGATCTGTGTCATATTTGAGGGCTCTTACCGTTCTCTAGATATTTTGTTTCCTCTTACAGATAGACACACATCCAAAGCTGGATGATTTGAAAGTAAAACACACTCACACACGGACTAATGATTGAAACCTGAAACTTAGGGACTTCAAAGTATAGGATAAGGAA
>NW_007467150.1:0-329 GCF_000475195.1 Diaphorina citri | reverse complement strand
GTGATGACATCGGACCTGTATTGTATGCGCCATCCCATTGTTCCTAATCAATTAGCTTAGGGGAGATGGATTTGAAATTCTAGGTATGCTCGAGGAAACTATCTGTTTACAGTTTCAATCCGTACTAACGCGCGTACATACACCTAAGCCTAAGCACCTTACAGTTCTAGTACTCACTCTAAATTTAGTAGTATAGGCAATGTGCTACAAATCTCTCTCAACGGATTAACGGATCTTCTTACTTCTACATTTTTTTTGCTTCTCTTTGGTTACATATTCTCCCGCCTTATTTGATCAATTTTCCCTGCAGCATTTTTCTGTAATGCATA
>NW_007467149.1:0-329 GCF_000475195.1 Diaphorina citri | reverse complement strand
AGGTTCGTTCTCGGAACGGCTGGTTTTCTCCTATCCGGTCCTCCTTCTCTCTTCGCTTTCGAGACGACAAGGCTTTCAGGTGTTACACGTCCCTCTATCAAACCTTTTCAACTCTAATGAGTAATGTTAGATTCACGTGTAACTGACCTTCGTAAGAAGTCTGGGGCTCTTTTAGATAACTGAAGAGAAAGTCACAAAGTTAACCAGGTCGCAGTGACATAGGGCGTTTATTAAAGCGGATGGCCCTACTTATACCAATAACCAATACATTTAGGTAACTTGTCTATCAGCCATATACAATAATATCCATGTTATATTCCCAGATTGGT
>NW_007467148.1:0-329 GCF_000475195.1 Diaphorina citri | reverse complement strand
TTTATTTCATTCCTTAATTCCCAGCCGTTTCTGAGATATAAGCGTGGTTCGCAAATCACGAACCACCCTGTATACCTACATACAAAATTTCAAGTCTCTAGCTCTTACCGTTTTTGAGATATTTTATTTTGTTTTATTTACCTACAGACAGACACACACACGGGCGTGCCTGCCTTGTAAGCGCTAGGTTGTGGGTTCGGCTCACACACGGGGCAAACTTTATAATGTAAATGTAAATGCAGTTTCTTTGAGTTATGTCACAACTTTGGTGCTCACTGCAGCATTGTAGGATTTTCCCAATATCTCAATAATCCTAAAATCCAATGTTT
>NW_007467147.1:0-329 GCF_000475195.1 Diaphorina citri | reverse complement strand
CTTGTCTGCCTTACTTTTTTCTTAAGTTTATCTTTACTTTAAAGTTAAAATAATATTGTTATTCTTTATTGAAATATTGCTGTAGAAAATACACAAAATTACAAAACTGCCATACAAAATAACAAGTTACACAAAGAAAAGTTCGACTTTTTTTTTAAACTTGTAACATTTTTGTTTATTTTTGGCTTGTCAGAAGCTCAGAAGTCTATCTTTGTCTCCTTTAGGGTCCTCTCAAACTTTTCTGCCTTATTCAGAATTTTAACCAGATCCTCAATTGTCCTCACGAGGCTGAGTGCACGTCAAAATAACAGCACGTGGTGGCTTAAACG
>NW_007467146.1:0-329 GCF_000475195.1 Diaphorina citri | reverse complement strand
ATATCCCGGATGGGCCCTAGCTCCCCGTCTTCCTCTTCATCAATCTCGTCCTCCCCAGCTGTCGCCCCTCTCAACAACCCTAGCACCCCTGAGAAGAAACCCCCGGAGCTAGGACCAATACAGGACGCCGCCATAGACTTATCGGTGAAAGCGGGTAGCAATTCCACGGTGGACTTCGCCAGTTCGAAATCAGGGCTGGATTTAAGGAACTCGGGGCCGGCTGAAGACAGACCTTCGCCTGAAGGGGAGAAGGAAGACGTGAGAGATGATATCAATGTTAGTATAGTGACCAACAATGTTAACCTCATTCTGGACGGGAACAATTTGGA
>NW_007467145.1:0-329 GCF_000475195.1 Diaphorina citri | reverse complement strand
CATTTCTGGATGTGCATAGAGCTTAGAAGCAGCAATAACTGACATGTTAACCTAATAAAATAAAAAGCTAGTTGAGTATTATCAAGGCTCTGGTTGAAAAAAGCTGTAGCTTTGATAATGACTAATGAGGGCATTATACAATTTTTTATTAGGGACATGGAGTTTTACCTACTTTGGTTTCCTTATTTCCAATTACTTAACCTATATGTGTAAGTATTTATCTCAATGTTTTGTTCTTTTTTATTCTTATACTGCCCTTGGATGACATAATTTTAAAACATTCTCAAAAGTTCTAATGAAAATGAAAATAACAATCTTTTTTTTTTTTT
>NW_007467144.1:0-329 GCF_000475195.1 Diaphorina citri | reverse complement strand
AAACAATAAACAATAGTAATTGGGTGGAAGAGCTCTCCTTTCCACACAACAAGAAAAATAGAACATGCTTTACAGATATTTCGACTTTCTTCTAGGGACATGGATAAGGTTCGTTCTCGGAACGGCTGGTTTTCTCCTATCCTTCCTTCTCTCTTCGCTTTCGAGACAATAAGACCATAGCAGTTACAGTTCCCTCTGTCAAACTTCTTTAAAAAAAAGACTAGGGCTAAAGCACTCTAGCTAGGGTAATACACATAGCCCTCTAGCAGCTAGACTTTACCAATGTAACTATCTTACTATCTAGGTCTCTACAACGTAGGTACTCGCAT
>NW_007467143.1:0-330 GCF_000475195.1 Diaphorina citri | reverse complement strand
TAATTATGTTTCCATCGAGTATTATTAATGTTATTATAAATATTTTACGAGACTTCAGTCTGGCTGGGGGACTTTAACCAGGGAGTAGAACAGCTTAGTCTGGCTGGGAAACTTTAAAAAGGGAGGATACCAGCCTGAAATTCCCCTTGTTAACGAAATAGCGAAGGTTGAGTGCGAAGGGCATCGATAAATTTTTATAGCCAAAACCAAACGTCATCCCAAAGCAATCACTCCAGGGCTGATTGAGAGACGGAAAGCTCCACTTACCTGAGCTTCCAAATTCTTCACCGTGGTGGCAGCAGCATCGTTTGTAGATCGTGCGTTGCTAGC
>NW_007467142.1:0-330 GCF_000475195.1 Diaphorina citri | reverse complement strand
TTATATGCATGTATAGGGCAGATGTTCCCAATCTGTGGTACGCGTACCACTTGTGGCACGCGGAAGCATTCCTGGGGGTACGCGAAGAGATTTGAAAATCTTTGTTATTAAAATAGTCATTGAGATTTATTAAAAAATTCAAACCCTAGTTGGGAGAGAAAAAATCTACAATCAATGCACCAAAAAATTGTGACATCGTACTACGATTAACACAAAAATTTCGCCTGCGGCGCTATAATCTCTTTATTTAGCCCCCAAAACCACACAAATTTGATGTTTGGTGCTGCGCCCAAAGAACCTTGAGGTGTTAGGTGGTACGCAGCACTCAAA
>NW_007467141.1:0-330 GCF_000475195.1 Diaphorina citri | reverse complement strand
AGCTGTTCTCCTCCCTGTTTATAGTCCCACAGCCAGACGCTAGTCTTCTCTCTGTTTAACGTCCCCTAGCCAGACATTTCCCCGCTCCCACTCAGGCTGGGTGAGGTTAATATGAGGAGGCTGCGTAAGCTTATTTCCGAACGGAGGCTGAAACCTCCCTCACTAAAAATCTTAACAGTTATTCTGCAGTGACGTTAACTTTTTTTTGCCAGCCTAGTTAGCTAGGTAGTTAGCGCGTCTGCCTTGTAAGCCCTAGGCCGCGGGTTCGATTCCCGCCCGGGGCGGATTTTATCCTGAACGGATAATGTTCGTTCTCGGAACGGCTGGCTT
>NW_007467140.1:0-330 GCF_000475195.1 Diaphorina citri | reverse complement strand
AAATTGGAATATGAGTTCCGACTTTAATTAAGAACCCTGAAGATTGAATGTTGAGGGACTAGACACTTTGGAATTTACCTTTCAGCAGTCCAGAATCCAAGATGATGTGTGTTTCTACTTTAGTGGAAGGTGGGTACCATTGGGTAAGTGAAAGGTGCCATTGGGTAAGGTTAATACCTGAGGCTTTCTCTACTACCTAACCGTTGAAGTTATGTATTAGCTATAATTTGCTGCGTGCCCAAAGTCTCAAATAAATAATAATAATAATAGACTCTTGAGTGGAAGGTAACCACTAGGCGAGGTTAACGCCGGAGGCGTTTTCTACCACCT
>NW_007467139.1:0-330 GCF_000475195.1 Diaphorina citri | reverse complement strand
GGGGGGGGGGGGTGGGGGGGCGCCCCGCGCCTTTGAAACTGCCCCGGGCCCCGCGGGGGGCTAATCCGGCCCTGGAAAAATGTGCTCATTTAAATTTCTGAATTGTGTCTCCCTCTCACTCCCACATTGATTTAAACATTTTAAACTTAATATGAAAATAGAAAATGTTCACATACAGGCAGGTCAGTCGGCCGTTATGTAGCATTGTGTTACGAGATTTGAACTGTCGATGTCGACTGAAAGTAAACTGAAAGTAATTTTAAGGAACACTATGGTTGCCCTATCCTTAAAGAGAACACAAGAAGACATTTCCACCTAAGCCGCACCGAG
>NW_007467138.1:0-330 GCF_000475195.1 Diaphorina citri | reverse complement strand
TTTCTGGATGTGGCCGTTCTGAGGTGTTTGTTCATATCGCAATGGCCGGAGGAGGGGGTGTATTGGGCCCTCCAGTTTATTTATCACAGGTAAATAGGCCGCCTTTAATACTACGCTTTGGATTGAAGTTTCAGTTATAGAATTACATAAGGAAAAAAAGTCGGATATTAATAAGGAAGAGAAATATCATGGACCTGAGCTGTTTCCTCCTCAGTTGACACAAAGTTCAGCTGGAGTTTATGCGAGGAGGATTCAACTCTAACTTTATTGTGCTAATGTGAATGAAATAAAAAATACGGACCTAAAAAAAAAAAAAAATCCTTTATTGAA
>NW_007467137.1:0-330 GCF_000475195.1 Diaphorina citri | reverse complement strand
GTATACGCAACAGTATTGTCTGATCAGTTTCATTGTATCAAGATAACACCCTGTAAGCCCGAGGCGTTGATGCTTTGTATCCAACATCTAATGTTACGTTACGTACCATCTACCCATTATCAATACTTCTTATACTTATCTACATTTGATGCTATACGTATACAATATACATTGCGATGGTTATAATTATGGTATACATAATATATTATTGTACCCATTAACATTATCTTACAACCGTAATTAGCCGTGTCTAACTGTTACAGAGGTACGTACCTATGTAACAGTGTACATAGGTAAAAGATTTCGTAATACCCAATATTTTCATGAGGA
>NW_007467136.1:0-330 GCF_000475195.1 Diaphorina citri | reverse complement strand
GTAATTTAGGAAGTTCATTTATATAGAGCAGGAAAAGTAAAGGTCCTAGAATAGATCCTTGTGGTACTCCTTTAGTAAAAAAAAAGAAAGTAAAAAAAAAACGTTATAAAGCTAGGAAGATTAAAGGAGAGAGAAGTTATACTGTAATATTATTTTCATTTCTAACTTGTCCTTGGGAAATTAAACATTTTTACTTTCTATTTTTATAACGTTCCCATTACCCCAAGGTCATAACAAGACTAGTTAGGTCAGTATACATAGGTACCCAACCCCCCCCTCCCTTCTGCTCACTCTTTCTCCTCCTTTTTTTTGTTCCTCTTCCTTCCCTCT
>NW_007467135.1:0-330 GCF_000475195.1 Diaphorina citri | reverse complement strand
AAGACACAATATTTTACCAAATAAAGATCATTTTAGAACATTTTATACTAAAAATGTTCAGTTTATTAAAGCTGCTGTAGAGTTATACCTAAATATCGCATTTCCCGACTGAATAAATATCAATTTGTTGGAGCTCATTCAATTCACTTGATGGATTTAATTTCATTTCGTCAATACTTCTCTTCCCTTCAGAAATTTTCAACTTAGTTCTCCAAGAACATGTGAAAGCTCTTTGTACGTGGGCTGAGCTAGTGAGCTCCAAATAATTAACATACTTTCCTGTTGACGAATTCTGTATGGAAAAGTTACTTTGAGAATTTTCAAGTGAAG
>NW_007467134.1:0-330 GCF_000475195.1 Diaphorina citri | reverse complement strand
ACTCGGCCCCCGGATCGGCTGTCATATGCCTGATTGGTGACCAAGTCACTAGGGAGGGAGTAATGTGGCGGTAATTTCCAGTCACATATTTTTGTAATGAATTTTGGAAAATAAAACCCTTCTGACATTACAATGTCGTTTAATGGAGAATCAAACTCCATACTCTCTTCAAACACCTATAGGTAGTCTTTTTTTCAACTTGGAATCGCGTTTCTGTGCCAAATTTCGGCCTCCTTAGGCTAAGGTCCAACATTAAAATCTTCAATGGAAATCCCCTGCTTATGATAGATAGAATAGAGAGGACTGGAAAGTCACCTCTCGTATATTTTT
>NW_007467133.1:0-330 GCF_000475195.1 Diaphorina citri | reverse complement strand
TCTACACAAAATAAATTCGTTCCAATGTTCTATTTTCAAAGTGATCTTTTCCTACTACATTAGAACTCCAACTCAACACGTAGTATTTATGATGTGAGTAGCTCGTAATTCTAGTTATCTTCCGAGATAACTCCAAAGTGATAAATCTTATCGGTGTGAATATGTTTGAATTTTCATCACTGCATAGTTCTCACTTCCACACAAACATGTCCGGGACACCCAATGAAGTAGGTCTGTTTTTCATTCCGACGCGGGTGCGATGCGAACCCGACGTGAAGTGACGCGTGTTTTTCATTCCGCTTCCCCTCCTTTAGCGTCGACGCTGCGTCT
>NW_007467132.1:0-330 GCF_000475195.1 Diaphorina citri | reverse complement strand
TGTGAACTACATACCAAATTTCAAGTTTCTAGCTCTTACCGTTCTCGAGATATTTTGTTTACAGACAGACACACACACGAACCAATGTCTGAAACTTTGGATTTAGGCTCTAGGGACTTCAAAACGTGTTTTGACACTAGAAAATTTGACCCGATTACATTACTTTACTTCCTATAGCATAAGGAAAGTAATAAAAAGGAATTTAAGAATGATTTTTTTTCTTTCGTTTTTGGATTCACCAGGAGAATTTTTGTCTACAGATTTATGTAAATAAGCTGATAAAAAATAAAAATAATAATAAATAAATAGGTAATAATAATAAAAATGACA
>NW_007467131.1:0-330 GCF_000475195.1 Diaphorina citri | reverse complement strand
GGTATTTTCCTTTCGGGAATGGTTGCAATGATTTGTTACAAAAGCTTGGTTCAATCCTCTTCTATACCTACGTTATGGCTCAAATTTCAATTAGAATGCTTGCCACATTGCATACTTTCAGATAAATACCCGGCGGCCATACACATCATATCTCCTTGTAGCTTAGGTAGAAACACACTAACCTCCCGTCACATGAGCTCATGGAGAGTTAGAAAGGTGATCGTTCACGATAGCTACAGTCTACACTGCCTTCATGTCACGTGAGCCCACAAATCAATTCATTACGTAAAAACAACTTGTGTATGGGTTGTTGACTGCAAAACCCCTTAA
>NW_007467130.1:0-330 GCF_000475195.1 Diaphorina citri | reverse complement strand
CGTACATCTGATTTCCAAGATTCGCTCCCCTGTGCACAAAAACCCCATAACACCTTAATAGCACCTAGAAGCGCTCACCTAACCTTAATCTTCTTACCCTAGATAGCATCATTCGCCAATCAGGATTAGTGCAAAGCCCCAGAGGATCATCATTATCAGGATATTAGTTCTAAGAAGCAGCTTGTACATCGCCATTATCCTGGCACTTCCATGTAAACCAGATTCCTTGGCTTCTGGATTTCTCGTTTGATTACATTGGTCATGTTTGGTGTGTCAGCGACTTGATCAAGTGGATCGTTTGGAAGCAATTACTTTGGTCTGATTTTTTTT
>NW_007467129.1:0-330 GCF_000475195.1 Diaphorina citri | reverse complement strand
GGTAGGTATGCTTTTGGTTGAAGATTGAGGGTACTGGGTATGCTTGTGGTGTAAGTTCGAGGTTTAATGGGTAGGTATATATGCTTTTGGTTGAAGATTGAGGGTACTGGGTATGCTTGTGGTGTAAGTTCGAGGTTTAATGGGTAGGTATGCTTTTGGTTGAAGATTGAGGGTACTGGGTATGCTTTTGGTTGAAGATTGAGGGTATTGGGTATGCTTTTGGTTGAAGATTGAGGGTACTGGGTATGCTTGTGGTTGAAGATTGAGGGTACTGGGTATGCTTGTGGTGTAAGTTCGAGGTTTAATGGGTAGGTATGCTTTTGGTTGAAG
>NW_007467128.1:0-330 GCF_000475195.1 Diaphorina citri | reverse complement strand
CCTCCTCTCATCAACTTCACCCAGCCTGAGAGGGGGCCGGAAAAGCCTGCAGCACGCGATAACCCAAACACTTTACAACTTTGCACTTCATACCTATTTCACAAAATTTTGATGTTCCATAACTATTATAATATTTATACATAATTTAATTTTGGAAGGTGTTTCTTATGTATTTTGTCATAAGCTCATAAAGTTGTAATTTTTGGGAAGTGCTAAATGCAAAGTGTGATGTTTTTTGACGGTACATGAGACTGGTCACCATTACCTTCTCCATATTGGATATGTTGATCCCCCAATGAGCAAGATGTTGGGCTAGCAATGGGTCTTCCA
>NW_007467127.1:0-330 GCF_000475195.1 Diaphorina citri | reverse complement strand
TCTTCAGTAGAAAGACTATATCTTCCACGAAAGGATGGCGGCAGAGGACTGGTGAATATCAAGCTGATGTGTATGAAATTAGAGATCAACATGGAGAAGAGACTGAGAGCAAGCCAAGACAAGACCATGAAGAAAATCATTGAAGTGGATAAGAAATTCACACCACTGAACCTAACCACTGAAACTACACCTGAAAATGTCATGGGGAAAGAACAACTCAAGGAACAGTGGAAATCAAAAGCTCTTCATGGAAGATATCCTAAGTCCCTAGAAAATGAAATGGTTGATCGAGAAATGTCGCTCGAGTACATGCGCAAAGGTTATCTTTTT
>NW_007467126.1:0-330 GCF_000475195.1 Diaphorina citri | reverse complement strand
CTAGGCGTCCAAGGGGGGTTTAAAAACCCTAATCATTCCAACACCGTGAGATAGATACCATGCCTATCTCACGGACAGGAAATCAAAGAGAGAAATAGAACCAAGGTTTGATCAAGGATGGGTTTCATTCCTGTAAATAATAACTCTTGACGTTCGTGCGCCTCCCGGCACGCTTGATACAAAGATTCAACACTTACCTAATCTTAGGTTTGGCGGTGATGGTCTTGCCGTCTCTACTGGTAACACTCTCCGAGGCTGAGCTGACAGCTGACTTGTTGATAAGCTGAGGTCCGGCCGATAGAACATTGGGTGTGCTCATATTGGAGGGGT
>NW_007467125.1:0-330 GCF_000475195.1 Diaphorina citri | reverse complement strand
CTAAAGAAGACAAGTTTTTGGGGAGAAATCGTTCTACTACACGTTAGGGATTAGAATAGAAGGTCTACTAATAATATATTTGAGAGAAAAGCCACAAGAAATCGAGAAAGTGGAAGTTTATTTGACTTTTTTCGGCATTATTTTCTGGGGAAAACAAAGAGTTTCACTTTTCCATTCTGACAAGTTAGCAATGGGGACTTCGGGCAATATTAGGTACCAAAACACCATAATACGGAGCAGATTCGAGGGGTTTAGTCATATGTCACACAATGAGCCAATATCTCGGTATTTTCGGTCATTTGGGTCATCAACACCCATATATTATCAAGG
>NW_007467124.1:0-330 GCF_000475195.1 Diaphorina citri | reverse complement strand
CATCTTTTTTTAAAAAAAAAAAAAAAAAAAACAATGTGATGGGTAAAATTTGTGAATTTGTGTTGAACTCATTCAATGAGATTGCTTAATCCGAGATTTGAGCTGAAACTGAGTTTAAACTCGAGATTGTGGCCTCGGCCATAAATAGGGAGACACCGGAACTCAAATACTATAAGCCAGCCTAACTGGCTTGGAGGGTACGACACAGACCACACGCGTCTAGTGTAGACTAGTAAATTGGCTTTACATCAGACTCACCTAACGGTTCAACCTGTCAAGAATCTCACACATGTAACCCATATTTCTAACACATGTAACCCAATATTTGTA
>NW_007467123.1:0-330 GCF_000475195.1 Diaphorina citri | reverse complement strand
CTTGTAAGGGCTAGGTATTCCCGAGATATTCGATTCCCGCTCGGGGCAAAGTTTGTCGTAAACAGATGAGATTCGTTCCCAGAACAGCTTGCTTTCTCCTACCCCGTTTTCCTGCTCTCTTTGATTTCGGGCGATAAGGCTTCCATTGCAATTTTTCTCGAATTTGGGAGATTTGTGCATTTTGAAATATCAGATCGCGGATTGATTGATTGATTTCTTTTCTACGCATTGTTTGATTTTGAATTGAGCCCAGACACAATGACACAGTTTAGATTCACACGCTCAAAATGGGACCCTCATTTGCAATTCAAATATGCCATCAGTGTCGTA
>NW_007467122.1:0-330 GCF_000475195.1 Diaphorina citri | reverse complement strand
AAGAATTTCTTTACAATCCCGTAAGCTTTATCAAGGTTGTTGTTCTTGAGTTCTAAATCAATTTCTTCGCAAGCATCATTCAAATAATTCTCTTTATCTCTTTTACTTTTCTTCACGATTTCATTTTTCAATTTCCTGTATTTCTCTTTTCCTTCGTCAGTTGTAGAGTTTTTATACTTCCTTCTTTCATTGATTAAGTCTATCACTTCTTGGCTTATCCACTCTTTCCTCTTTTCTCCTGGCTCACTCTTCAATAGCTCTTCTGCTGTTTTTAGTATTCCTTCTTTCATAGTTGTCCATTGACTCTCCATTGGTTGTTTCAGTATATTG
>NW_007467121.1:0-330 GCF_000475195.1 Diaphorina citri | reverse complement strand
TTTTTTTACTTTCTATTATTTCTTTTTACAAGATAGAGAAGAAGAAAAATGTTCCCAAAAACACTCCAATGGAAGAGCGCTCATTGTTTACAAGCTCCCTGAAATTCCTCAAAACATACTAACATCAAGTCACGTCACGTCACTTGAACTCATGGGGAGTCAGAAAGATGTAGTTCAAAGTTTTCTCATAATATTGTAGAAGGTAATCTCGTTCAGGACAGCCACACTACTAGTGTTTCTACCTTAATTTGTACATTTATTACTCACGAAAACTGAGTGCATATGAATTATGAAAGTATTGGTCTAGTCTACTCTAAATAAATGTCTCAC
>NW_007467120.1:0-330 GCF_000475195.1 Diaphorina citri | reverse complement strand
CATCATATATTTGCTCCTCTCCCCTTTTCTTCAATTCCTTCCCTCCCTTCCTCGATATTATTCCCTAGGGAAGGACTTATCTTGTCCCTACCAGATATTTCTTTCCTAGCATTCCTTGTCACTCTCCTCTGTCTCTGCTGGAAAACATTTTGATCTCACTCAAAGACCACATCAGGTTCGAATTTCAAATTTGAACGGATGGATAGAAATGGGATTTTTCAATAGAGGCCCATGGAGAGGATGTTCTGGTTATCTAACGAGGATCGCCAAGGTCGCTAATGTCGAGAGTTCAGAGCACACCATAAAATTATGTACATATTGACCGGAAGC
>NW_007467119.1:0-330 GCF_000475195.1 Diaphorina citri | reverse complement strand
ATACAGGACAACAACAACAACACGGGATCATGCAGAATATTTGCATTAAGCTCTCAGAGTGGTCACAAGCTTCGAAACCAAACACATTTCCTACTTTTTTCCATCTATAAGTAGCTACACATGCAACAGGGTGACTAAAAAACAAACGAAACACACTGGGTGACAAAATTAGCGAAACGCACGTTATTTTTTAGTTTTTCGCAAATTGCTCATCAGTGTTCAATTTTTTTCGGGAAACCCATTATTAACGTTATTTGCTGTAAAGTTTAAAACTTATTCCACAAGACCGCATACCTACATAAGCTGTGAGTAAAATAAAAAGAAAAATTA
>NW_007467118.1:0-330 GCF_000475195.1 Diaphorina citri | reverse complement strand
AATTAGGTAGGTAGGTAGGTAGGTACATAGGTATTCTTTCACCACGATCGAATAAACAACGGGCTAAAAAATTCCCGGAGGGACGGACCCAGCTTGTTTACTATTCCATTACACAGGGACCTGTGTTCATTTAGTAGTCACGTGTCTTTCGTTGTTTACTTTACATCTTACATGAAGAAATTCAATACGTACAAGAGTAGGTAGGTATGTTCTTATTCATGTTTCTGTATGTAGCTCATTGTTTTACCCCTTATGACGCATAACAGAGGGTACAGTAGAACCTCGATTTTATAAACTGATTGGGACCAAAGGGTAGTTCATAAAATCGGG
>NW_007467117.1:0-330 GCF_000475195.1 Diaphorina citri | reverse complement strand
CACCTTGTATAGGGAACCGCTGTAAAGGGAGAAGAAATGACATTGTTAAATTTCTATTGCTAGCGTCACACCTTGTATAGGGAACCGCTGTAAAGGGAGAAGAAATGACATTGTTAAATTTCTAGTGCTAGCGTCACACCTTGTATAGGGAACCGCTGTAAAGGGAGAAGAAATGACATTGTTAAATTTCTAGTGCTAGCGTCACACCTTGTATAGGGAACCGCTGTAAAGGGAGAAGAAATGACATTGTTAAATTTCTATTGGCTAGCGTCGCTGTTGTCGAGAATTTCGATTGGCTGATTCATTGTCTGTGAATTTTCGACAGCTATC
>NW_007467116.1:0-330 GCF_000475195.1 Diaphorina citri | reverse complement strand
AAAATATAAAAAAAACCTTCGTTTCCCAAAATTAGTAAATGACAAAAACATCTGGTGCCTAAAAGTATTATCAGCAAAGTTGCAAAATCGAGTCGAGTCACAAATGAATAAAATTATTAATAAAGTATTAACATCAAAATTTAACAAAGAACAAAAGTAGTTTCCATGAGAGTCAATGCAGCAAGCAAATAAAGGGGCACCTAAAAAGAAATCAATCGAAAATACAACATACAAAGTATAAACCGCAATGGTTAGTCAGCAAATTCTGCAAGAAACAAATCATAGTGTAATAGAAAGACCGTAGGATAGGTCAGGACACCGAAGGTGGAC
>NW_007467115.1:0-330 GCF_000475195.1 Diaphorina citri | reverse complement strand
CCTTTGAATGCTGCTAATATATTTAATAAACATTTCAATTCAGTAGGGGAAAAAATAAATAGAAATCAAGAAGTAACCAATTTTTTTGAAAACATTGGTTCTGATTATAATAACATTGAGATTTTTGACCATTTTACTCCAACCAATGAAGAAGAAATCTATAAATATATAGGTGAAATTAAAAATAGATCGAGTCCTGGTCCTGATCTTATACAAAGTAAAATATTGAAATTAATTAGACCTCACATTTGCAAAGTTTTAGTTTATTTAATAAACCTGAGTTATGATACTTGTACATTTCCATCCATTTTTAAAGATGCAACAGTCATA
>NW_007467114.1:0-330 GCF_000475195.1 Diaphorina citri | reverse complement strand
ACATAAATTTTCAATATGAACCGAGAAAGAAAGTTTGGAGTCAAGAAGTACGCCCAGGTCTTTGATGACATCAACCTGATTGAGCGGCTGAGAATCGAGATGATATTGATACGTCACCGCCTCTCTGCGTCTAGAGAAATAAATGAAAGCACACTTGTGAAGTGTCAGCTGCAAACCGTTGAAGTTCAACCACCGATAAAATGAATCCAGATCTTGTTGGAGAAGAGTGCAATCTTCGAAATCAGAAACAGATCTGTACATCTTAACATCATCAGCATACATCTGAAAGCGAGAATGGCGGATAAAATTTGGGAGGTCATTGAAGAAAAG
>NW_007467113.1:0-330 GCF_000475195.1 Diaphorina citri | reverse complement strand
AGATTTTGCAGCAGAGGAGGTTGACCATGGCCGTTTTATATCTGAACCTTTATGAATGATCCCACTTTGATATTTAAAAGTTACTTAATTCACCTTATTGTTCTTAATCTCCTTTGCTTGCTTGTTTTAAAACCATACATAAATATTCCATTTTGATTTTAATTTGAAATTTTGAATTCATTCTTAAATACCTAAATGGCTTGGAGAATTTTGAGAGCACGAAGATGACAGGCGTAGTTTAGTTTTCACATAAATAATTTCAGACTAACCCGCGGATATTTCACGCTAAAGTTGCAAGTTCTTCTTTGACTGCAAATCCTAGTCCAGTTT
>NW_007467112.1:0-330 GCF_000475195.1 Diaphorina citri | reverse complement strand
CGTTTGGGATCTTGCATTCATAGTGCCTGCACGGTGCTAGATGGACATTGTTTACAATGACTACTGGTGAGGGGGTTTCGGCTAATTCTACAGTTCAGGTACTTCAAGTTACGGTCTGGGATTGCTCTCTTTTTCGTATTACGGGGTGTGTGTGATCAACAAGCGCTGTGAAGCGTATTTTTTTCACTTGGTTGGACTACAAATTTGCACTCACTTGGTTGGTCTACAGAACTTGTGAATTCTTTGGTCGGCAAATTCTTTGCTCATTCTTTGTTAATATACAAGATTGTCTATTCACGAGCAACTTTGACTGGTGTAGCTTTGACTGTT
>NW_007467111.1:0-330 GCF_000475195.1 Diaphorina citri | reverse complement strand
GTTCACAACTGATCTAAATGTTGGTTTCCAAATGGTTTCTTGAATGAAAGATCGGATTTTTATAACAATTATGTTACACAGATAAATTAGCAGCTGGCTCCTCTTCTTCTTCTTCTTCTTCTTCTTCTTCTTCTTCTTCTTCTTCTTAATCATCTTTATCGTCGTCTTGTCTTCTTCTCCTCCTCCTTCTTGTCACAAAAGATCTACCCAGGTCGCAGTGACCAAGGGCGTTAATGAAAGCCGATGGCCCTAACTTATACCAATACCTCCTCCTTCTTCGTCTTTTTCTTTGTCGTCTCGTTGTCTTCTTTTTTCTTATTTTATTTTCTT
>NW_007467110.1:0-330 GCF_000475195.1 Diaphorina citri | reverse complement strand
GTCCACACGCGGTCGGTCGGTCGATGACTGAAACCGTCCACACTAAGGAGTCACTTGATGGTAAATTCTTTTGAACGCCTTAAAATGAATCACTCCAATTGTTTTGATCACCTTAAAAGAGATCGTTCTTGGAGCGGCTTCTCTCTACGCTCTTGATAGTCCATAATCTCAATGGGTACCAGAACAGTCTCAGAGATATGAACTCCAATGGTACAGGAACTCTCAAAGAGCTGAACTTCAATGGTGTTGGACCACTTTCAAAGAGATGAACTTCAATGGTATTGGAATACTCTCAAAGGTATGGACTTCAATGGTGTTAGAACAGTCTCA
>NW_007467109.1:0-330 GCF_000475195.1 Diaphorina citri | reverse complement strand
CGCTCGACCATAGTGTGCCTACGTAAGCGTCGGTTTAGTTAGATTGTAACCTAAAGGTGTGTCCAAAGATAGTCGATCGATGAGATAAATGTATGTTGTCGAGGCAGTGTGGACGGTTCAGTCGACATCGATCGACGACCTATCGACTATTTGTCGACACCTAAAGGAAGAATATTTTGAACGAGGGTATCTTCCAAGCCTACAACGAAAGCAGTAGAACTGCCACTTGGTAAATTACAGTACAACACATCAAGTACAATCCAACACTGTTAAACTACAGGTAAACCATGGTATACAAATTGTTATAGAACTCATGTACATAGGTGCTAT
>NW_007467108.1:0-330 GCF_000475195.1 Diaphorina citri | reverse complement strand
AATAGCTGAAAGCTAAGGCTAATTAAAACAAGTTTTAGTAAAGAAAGAAAAAAAGAGAACAAATTTATTATAAAGAAAAGCTTTCATTTGGGTATTTTGAACCATATGCTTGGAGATAAATTTAATATGTGGAATAAAAAAAGAAGGAGCAGGGAAGAAGGAAGAAGAATAATGAGGACTAGGAGAGGAGGAGGAGAAGAAGAGGAAGAAGAAGGAGGATTATATAATATTGTTTGTACATAGATATTTATTTTTTTCTCATTAATCTCATTATGTATGTGCAACTGTGCACTCTTTTTACCGAATTTCCCAAAATAGTATTATCTCTAT
>NW_007467107.1:0-330 GCF_000475195.1 Diaphorina citri | reverse complement strand
GAAGTACCGAGGCTTGCTGACGATCGAAACTTGTCCAGATTCGAATTTTTCCAACGGAAAACGGTCCGATATTGTTCAACACGGTCCTAAAACTTGGCAATCTTGGAATTTCACTTCTCAACCCTTAGTAAATTCACCAGCAAAGCTCTAATGTTTACAAAACACAGATGATATGAGACCATGTGCTTTTGAAGCGAGTATTGTATTGATTGTAGCGAAAATGGGGGGAGGAAATTTTATCCTATGAGTTGTGTGGAAGGGGGAGGAAGTCCTTCCAACGCGGGGAAATGCTTCCGTTTTTAAATTCGTAAGAGGGAGGGAAACCGTTAT
>NW_007467106.1:0-330 GCF_000475195.1 Diaphorina citri | reverse complement strand
CGTGTGAAAATCGGCTAGATGTCCGTTTTCAGCGAACAGAGTGGCGTATTTAGGGTCGGATTGCTTTGAATTGATCTTCTTGTTAGGTCAATCACTTTTACGACTATATTCTAGTCGTTTTGATTGACCTTTCAGAGACAATTGATTTCGAAGGATTGTTTTGTGGGTGATTACTTGGAATGAATCAAAGATTCAATGGGAAAATCTACTACTTGTTGCCACCCAACAACCATTAAACCATCCGTGCCCACACTACGCCACCGTACACAAGTTTCACAAGCGGTGCATTTTCACGCGAGCTTTTTGGCCTTGACGACTACAATGGGAAGT
>NW_007467105.1:0-330 GCF_000475195.1 Diaphorina citri | reverse complement strand
TTTTTTTTCTTTTTTTTATGTATAAATAATAAATATATATAAATGGGCTGGTACTTGCATTTTTTTCTTCTTTTTACGTAAAAAATAACTCGTCCTGACCAGTAGTATAGTTTCCTAAAGGCAGTACTAGTATGTGAATGATTAGTTGTAAGATTTGCCGAAGTATAGTATAGAACTGGGTGGCCCAGTCTGGGTTGCAAATACTCGAGTAACACAACTATCCGACTTGAAAAGGACAGTCAGTGAAGCATGTTAACCCTTTAACGGTCTCTGGGATAATAATTTCCCACCACGCTTTTCATTGTAAACGGATTTTTTTAATTTTTATCG
>NW_007467104.1:0-330 GCF_000475195.1 Diaphorina citri | reverse complement strand
CACTCTTTTCAGCATGACATGAAGGTTTGCTCACAATTCCCAATCTTTGTAAAATCTCAAAATTCTCTGATTGCAGATTATCAAACTACGTCTTTGGTTGTTTCAAATTTTCAATGATGTATTGTATGAACTGCTGAAACTGCTCAGACCAAAATTGATTTAATAAAAAAGCTGTTCAAGACCTCCATTAATTTGTCTATTCTTAACCTCATTTTTCTCAATTTCAGGATCTTGATCTCAGCCATGTGATGGATTGAAGTTGGGCCAAACCTCACCTCATCGCTCTGAGTTCTCTTAGTTCCGCCCTGCCCTATGAGTCTAATCATTATC
>NW_007467103.1:0-330 GCF_000475195.1 Diaphorina citri | reverse complement strand
CTTCCACCTCTAAAGCTGTTCTCACATCATCTTCACTCCACTCTGGATGTGGTAGCTCAGGTGGGGGCAAGGGTTTGTACTTCTTCTTCTTTTTACTACTCACACTTCTTGATTTGCTAGTGAAGGAATTTGGGTTATTTGGTTTGCTGAAGAGGCTAATTTCACTTGGGGTATTGTTTGGATTGCTACCAAAGCTGATTTCACTTGGACTATTCATTGATTCATTGCTGCTCTGGCCTAAATGAGTTGTTGTATTACTTGTTGTAAGGATTGGAGTACCACTTGTTTCAGTACATGTTATAAGACTTTGCATACTTGTTCCAACAACTG
>NW_007467102.1:0-330 GCF_000475195.1 Diaphorina citri | reverse complement strand
GGGGTCGATGGTGCCAGGTTGTGGCCTGCTCCGATGATGGGTTTCTTGTTGAAGTAAGACAAGGCACCGCCTGAATAGACATTACCTCCTGAGAAGACATTTGGGACGTTGGAGTAAATGGAACTGCCTCCAGTGTGGATGTTAGAAAGTCCAGGCGAGTAAAACAGTGGAGATACTCCATAGCTGGGTCGTAGAGAGAAAGAGGAACCTGAAAATTGAGGTTTGCCAAACGATCCATATGGTATTCCATAGGACAAGTATGATCCACCTCCACCTAATAGAGATCCATGTCCGGAACCACCGCCAATTGACCCACCTCCCAGCTGTGAG
>NW_007467101.1:0-330 GCF_000475195.1 Diaphorina citri | reverse complement strand
ACCTATGTAATTATCTGTGGTACAATGGGTCAATTCCCGGCTATTACATAATATAATATAATGTTAGGAATCATCGTTTGATGACTTCATTTTGACACATCTTCTAATGAGCCATTTAATATTTAGTTAGTTTAACTTTTCATATTTCTCTCTAGCAAAACCTATAGGTACATAGGTATCGGAGTGAAATTAAACGCTCAAAATATCTGTTCAAGCGTTCCCTCAAAATAAGACAATTTTAGTGGATGTTTCAAAAGTACATGTTCCAATTTAGAAAAGGAGACAGCAGAGTATACATTATCAAATAAATATGAGAGGAGACTAATTTTG
>NW_007467100.1:0-330 GCF_000475195.1 Diaphorina citri | reverse complement strand
GTGCTTGGAGTTCGGGGTGCACTCAGTGAGGACAATTGAGTAGCTACTTGATTCGAGTAAGGACCAGTGGCGACATTACAAGTGTAAAAAGATTATTGAAATATGGAAATTTGCTCAACAGCTTTTTTTTTCTTTAATAAATAAATATTAGGTACCTAAAAAAAACACACACAAACAAATAATCGAAAACAAAGCCGTGGATAACAGTGGCTATTTTCCCTACCTTCAACATTTCTCATACTCATAATTTGGTTTCAGTTGCCGCCAAATTTCGACCAAGAGAAAGCGATGCAAGAGTTTCCAGTAGACTATTCCGAATCTATGAACACG
>NW_007467099.1:0-330 GCF_000475195.1 Diaphorina citri | reverse complement strand
TTGCGTTGTAAATATGCATAGTATTGATTCAAAGAAGCAATGTTTACATCCTATGACCACTGGGTAAGAGGAATAATTTCTGCTAGATACAATCATTTTTCTTCAAAACATTCTTTATTGGTTTGAAACTCACGTCTAACTTTCGCTGAATTCTTTATAACTTGTGGTGAGAATTACAGTCTAGTCCTTTTTCTATTTATTTCCTTGTTTTAAACAAGAAAAAACACTTGGCCATCAATGAAGAAAATGTCTGTTGGAAACAGAATCTATGCTTCCTTTCATAGCCTTGGGAAGTATTTCTTCAAGTCAACTTCTTAATTAGGTGTTTTA
>NW_007467098.1:0-330 GCF_000475195.1 Diaphorina citri | reverse complement strand
ATCTCACATGAATTAGGTTTCGTTCTCCTGCAATGTTGTGTTTTGTTTTTCTAAGTACGGTAAGAAACTAAGAAAAGGAAAAAGAAGAAATAAGAAAAAGAAAGAAGAAGAAGAAGGAAGAAGAAGAAGAAGAAGAAGAAGAAGAAAAAAAAAACAAGTAGGAAAAAGAAGAAGAAGGGAAGAACAACGGATGTGGAGAGGATAGAGGGAGAAGAGGGGAAACAGAAAGAGAGAGACGGAGGAAAAGAATGAAGAGGAGTGGAAGATAAGAAGGAAGAGGGAGAGAGAGAAAGAGAGAGAGAGAGAGAGAGAGAGAGAGAGAGAGAGAGA
>NW_007467097.1:0-330 GCF_000475195.1 Diaphorina citri | reverse complement strand
CATTGTTTTATAAGGTACATGTACCAAATTTCGCCATGGGCTTCAATTTCACCATCCTTCTTACATTATTTATGCATAACATTTTATTTAATTTTAGGTAACAACTTTTGTTTGTACTTACCTAGTGATTTCTTCAAGCAACTTGCACGGGTCCACAGCATAGAACTTAACCCCAAAGTACAGCGTGAGTGAATCTTTCCCTGAAAAGATATCAAAAAATTACATATTATTCAATATAGGTATTAGTTATTATAGGTCAGGGGTTTCCAACTTCTATGTGCATGCGGGCCACATGCTACATTCGGAGGTACTTCGCGGGCCACATATGTA
>NW_007467096.1:0-330 GCF_000475195.1 Diaphorina citri | reverse complement strand
ACTTTTCAGTCCTATGCTGGTAGTATAAACAAGGTATACGAGTATTCTATTCTATTCTTATTGCAACCACGATTCCAAAAATAAAATTGGAAAAATTTCCGTCTGTCTGTGTGTGTGTCACGCTGATGGACCTTTCGTTGTCCTCTTTTCACGCAAAAACGGCTCAAACGATTTGGATGAAATTTTTTGTGGTTGTTAGGAAGAGCACTGAGGGTGAGACAGGCTACATAAAATTGTCACAAATTCCATCCTGCGGCACTTCAAAGTCATGCCTCTTACGCCGCGCTGATCCCGTACAAAGGAAGGATTAACCACTAGTTGTCGATAAAA
>NW_007467095.1:0-330 GCF_000475195.1 Diaphorina citri | reverse complement strand
TGAATTTTAAAAATTGCCGCCGGAACAGTTATCTCACGTCGTCCGAGCTCATCTCAGCCCTGTTCATAAACACACCCTCAGCCCTGTACATAAACACAGCCTGAGGTAGATGGGGGAAAAATCTCAATCTGGCAACCCTGCAAGATTACGTGATTGGATTTTTCTTCCGGTGTTGCCAACGTTACAATTTTCCCGTCAAAATGGAGCAGTTGCATTGGGGTAAAATAATTTATGAATAAAAGGTCAATTTCTATGAAAAACGTTGTGAAAAATCCAAATCTAAGATCAGAACTCCAAAAAATTACTGTAAAAATTCAATTTTTTTTACTT
>NW_007467094.1:0-330 GCF_000475195.1 Diaphorina citri | reverse complement strand
GGGGAATACCATCCGAATATTACTCGTAAAATAGACCAGATTAACTGGAAAATTACTTTTACGTCATTATTCTATTACCTAGGTATTACCCACGTGAAAATTTAGAATATAGATCATTCACCCACAAATAAATAAGTAGATCTTTACCTACCTACCTCTGAGGTACTTATGTACGTACCTACCTGCCTTATAGATGTTTCATAAACAGTTTATTAGGAGTTTTCACCTCTGTGGATAATTATAATCGGTAGATACCTAGGTAATTGGTAGGTATTACCCCTTAATTTGGTACTGATTTAGTTTTTTGGGAACTTTTTACTATAAATATAG
>NW_007467093.1:0-330 GCF_000475195.1 Diaphorina citri | reverse complement strand
TTATTTTGATAAATAATTACCTAATACTTCAATAATAGGTTTCAAAAATAGATGCAATGTGCAAAATGTGACACATGATCAGGTATAAAAGAGAGGATTTTGGGCTGATTTGATATCAAATTGTGTTTCGTATTAAGCACTGTGAACTACTTACCTATCTTTGAGTTCCACAGGAGTACCAACAAGATGAAGTGGATTGGAACATTCATCATTCTGGCAGGTAGGTCACAGGTTCAATTCTCAAGTAGGTCACAGGTTCGATTCCGGATTTTAGCCTGAACGGATAAGGATGGTCTTGCGAACGACTGGCATTCTCCCATCCTGTCTTCC
>NW_007467092.1:0-330 GCF_000475195.1 Diaphorina citri | reverse complement strand
GCCAGAGAGAGAGAGAGAGAGAAATTAGTAAATACACATTACATACTTTTGTTTGCGAATAAAATTACTCCTATTTAGAAACATTAACATGGTATACATAGTTAACATACTCGAATTCCCCTAAGAAAGAAAAAAGCTTCTGATCTGATGTATTTACTATTGTACCTTTTAAAGCCTCAGAGAATAAAAGGACTTTTCAGTCCTATGCTGGCAGTAAGTAAACAAGGTATACGATTCTATTATTATACTCTACTTTTCCGTCACAATAATGAAATGCCAATACAGAATCCAAGGGGAACAAAATATGATAATGATGAATATCATAACAGA
>NW_007467091.1:0-330 GCF_000475195.1 Diaphorina citri | reverse complement strand
GAGAATTTAGCCTGTTTGCATGATATATCATGTAGGTAATATTTTACTGTCGAATTCGACTGTCATTAATGATAATGTCGTAGAAAGGGTGTGTTTACTTATTTTTAGAAATGAAATCTAAATGTGAAATGTCTTGGGCTAAAAACAGAGTCGAGCAGAGTATTGAGCTTTTTGCTCTCCAGCTCCCTGTGGTTTGAACACGTGTCGCTTCCCTCTAGGTACCTAGATGTAGGTATAGGTAGATAGGTACCTACATCATACATCAGGAATTTCCAACTAGCGGCCCGCGGGCCACATGTGGCCCGCTAGACCATTTCTGTGGCCCGCGAA
>NW_007467090.1:0-330 GCF_000475195.1 Diaphorina citri | reverse complement strand
TAATCAACGTAATGTAGTAGATATTACAGACAAAATATCTTCTACACTTACACTTCGTTAAAAGGCATAAATTGTAGTAAATAGAGGGTACAGATTTTCAGCATTTGCTGCAGACAATTCGCTTATGGATCCCTTGGGCAAGACCCTGCAAGGGCTCTTTTTCTTCAGTTTTATAGGTACGTATATGGAAGATGGTAAAAAAATTTCCCATTAATTTCTCACTGATCATACCTGGCATTTCTCAGAAAGTGCCCTATATAGATGAAACCTATGATAAACTAGGTTAGCAGCATATTCTGGCTGTGAGTTTGGGTTTGAAATTCTGCCATT
>NW_007467089.1:0-330 GCF_000475195.1 Diaphorina citri | reverse complement strand
CAGAGTTTAAACTACGATTAACTTTTGATCTTTGATCTGATTGGTTGAAAACTTTGAAATCAACCAATCAGATTTTTTGATCCAATATTAAAAGTTAATCATAGGTTGTTTAATTTCCGAGTATGACCCCAGACAAGATATTTGTGTATGACCACTTTAAATAAGAGGTATTATTATAATTTCACAAGGGCACATATTTTTTCCACAACTGACTTCTCTCATAAAATTGGACAATGAGTTACAAAATTATTACACAAAATCGATTGAATATTACACAATAGGGAAACAAGACAAGGTACATAGTGGTAAAATAATACAGGAAACTAATAA
>NW_007467088.1:0-330 GCF_000475195.1 Diaphorina citri | reverse complement strand
CTTTTATCTGGAAGGGGATCCGATCAGATTTAAGTGAGTAGGGAGTAGGTATTTGCGGTTTGTCAAAGGCTTTCCTGCTAAATTTTGTGAAAATCTGGAAATGTTATCGAGTATACCTATAGATTTCGGTAGGTAACAGGTACTTTTGAGTCTGTTATAGGTTGTACCGACCTGGTAAAATTATTTATACCTAACAAGGATTCTTATTAGGACGGATCCAAATTGAAGTAAAACAGGACAAGCCAGCCTAGTTAGCTTAGTTGGTATTGGTAGTGCGTCTGCCTCGTAAGCGCTAGGCCGCGGGTTCGATTCCCGCCCGGGACGGATTTT
>NW_007467087.1:0-330 GCF_000475195.1 Diaphorina citri | reverse complement strand
AAGCTGTGCTAGCGACATGTAAAGATTGTAAAGGAAGCACATGGAAAGAAAATTATTGGTACACAAGCTAATTCAGTCTCTTCTAGACGTTTGACCATGTGCGAAACATATTTGCCAAATTTGAGCAAAACCGTCGGGAGTTCTTCAAATTAAATATTAAACTGATCCTAAGGGCAAGGAAAACCTAATAGACCCTTGACAAATGGCGTGTGCTCAGGCATGCGATTTGTTCCAATCCAATCGACCCCAGTTATGGTCAAACAAGCAATGCATACAGACAGACTTGCCTATTGACAAGCAAAGTTAAAATTTAGAACTCACTCCATTCGT
>NW_007467086.1:0-330 GCF_000475195.1 Diaphorina citri | reverse complement strand
GGGCTAGGTTGAGGACTAGGGGACATCTCGAGGGCGAGGGACACTTGGAAGTGGGAACTCTGGTAATGTTCTCCCTCGGAGAGATCATCCAGCTCGTTCCTGTGAGATCGTGAGGAGAGATTATAATAATTGTTATTTTTTTTAGGATAAATAGGAGTTAGGTATATAACAAGTCTTACCTTTTGAATAATTTTGAAACTTCTTGTTCAGTCATTCGTAAAACTCACTCAGAAAAAGAGTCCCTAAGAGTGGGTATCACACTTAGCTTGCACACTGAAGGTCCTGGGTCCGATTCCCGGTCGAGTCGAAGGTTTTTTTTCGGCTCTGTGG
>NW_007467085.1:0-330 GCF_000475195.1 Diaphorina citri | reverse complement strand
GAGTGCAGTGACCACTACGCCATGGGAGCTGACATGCTTCAAATATTCTGCATTGGATTGATATGGTCTTAGAGCTCTCATGTTTCCTCTGTATAATTAGGGCCTTAAGAACTAACTCATCCTCTTAGTTATGCTTGCTAACTTATGTACTAGTAAATTTTCATTACCTTCCTTACCTGAAAGGAAAGAAAATAATTTATACTGTCTGATTTTAGTTCTAAAACACGTTTTGGAACTCCTAGTTTAGATGTCTTTTTTTCTTCTGCTTGTAAACACGCTTCGCACCCCCTGTACCATTTATTTTCGCAGGCCAACGCTCTGGCATGTCAA
>NW_007467084.1:0-330 GCF_000475195.1 Diaphorina citri | reverse complement strand
TTAAAGGTGAGATAGAACCTTACATGCAACCAGTCATGCAATGTTTTAAATGTTTACGCTATGGTCACACTAGTGGAAGATGTCGAAGTGAGCCCAGATGCAAATTTTGTGCTGAACCCAAGGATGATGATAAAGAGCATGCTTGCAAACATTCTGATTTATGTTGTTACAATTGTAAGGCTAGTCATTGTGCTACAGCCAAGCGGGACTGCCCTGAATATTCTAGACAGTGTGACATTAAAACTCTCATGCTAGCAAAATCCCTATGCTTTCAAGAAGCTTGTACCTTCTTTCCTACCAAAAGAAATAACAATACCTTCTCTTCCAAGA
>NW_007467083.1:0-330 GCF_000475195.1 Diaphorina citri | reverse complement strand
TAATGAATTCCTTTAACTTCTTCCTGCACATGCTATTCTAGCTTTTGGAGAAGAAACTCGACAACTTACCTGTGATCATCACAACTTTGACGTGAGCATCCTTCAATTCTTTGATCACTCCCTCGGTTTGCGGCTTCAGTCTATTTTCCAAGATGATCAAACCTAAAAACTCCAGATCTTTCTCTATGTCTTCTCGTTTCATGTAGTTGAGATGTTTGTAGTCCTCAATGGATAGGGTGCGACTTGCCAGTGCGATAACTCTGTAACCTTGCTCTGTGTATTCGGACAACACTGATACGATGTTCTCTGGAACTGAAATTAAGACGGATT
>NW_007467082.1:0-330 GCF_000475195.1 Diaphorina citri | reverse complement strand
TCCTATCCTGTCTTCCTCCTCTCTTCGATTTCGGGACGATAAGACCATAGCAGTTAGAGTTCCCTCTGTCAAACCTCTTTATCATTCTTATCTTAACAATCATTTGGTCAATTAGCTTTAATTTTCATTATTGGCCAACACACAAGTCTCATTTCTTATTTTTATTGTAATAATTGCTGAAATTTTACACTTGGCTAGGAAAAATTAGCTACAAGTAAAATAGCTAGACACTAGAGATTAGGTATAAGTGTATAACTATACAGGGTGGTTCGTGATTTGCGAACCACGCTTATATCTCAGAAACGGCTGGGAATTAAGGAATGAAATAAA
>NW_007467081.1:0-330 GCF_000475195.1 Diaphorina citri | reverse complement strand
TAGGTGCCCCCCTGCTGATTATGTGGGACCCAATGTCTAGACGGCCAAAGGGGGTCGGAATGATTTTTTTTATAGACCATTTTATTATGAGGTCTCCCCTAGATGTGTTGTGTCCTTTCTCAGAGATGTGGCTTTTTAGTGGGTGGAAATCTCACTCGGAAGGAGGCGTTTGTCCTGAAGGGTATTTGAAGGATTTTTCAGCCAGCCTAACTAGCTTGGAAGGTAGCGCCTCTGTCTTGTGAGCGCTAGATTGCGGGTTCAGTTCGCGCTGGCGGCAGATTTTAGATAAGGTTCTTTCAGATAAGGTTCTTTCTGTCTTCTTTCTCGCTT
>NW_007467080.1:0-330 GCF_000475195.1 Diaphorina citri | reverse complement strand
GGGAACTGTAACTCCACCGCGACCGGTAGTGGGAAGGCAGGCGGGAAGAGTACAAACATTAGCAAGCTAAGCAACATCATCAACGTGCTCAAGAAACAGAATAGGAACTCGATCATCAAGGAAGAAGACGCGGAAAAAATAGGAGCAAGTACAATGCTAGGGGACAAAAGCGAAAATGAACCGCAGGCGAACCTCGAGGTGGAAAAGAATGATGTACAGGAAGGAGAGGATGAAGCGACGGGGGATGAATTGATAGACAGTCAGAAGACGAAGAAAAGGAAGAAGAAGAAGAGGCGGAAAAGGAAGTGCGAGAGAGGAGACGGGGAGGGT
>NW_007467079.1:0-330 GCF_000475195.1 Diaphorina citri | reverse complement strand
TATTAGGAAATGAAATGTTGCCCGTAAAACATCTGTAGAAAATAAAAGTCAATTTAAAAACTTCTTAAAAATTAATTAGGTAATATGGGGGTTTTGCTTGTCATCGATTTTATCTCAATGGCTACTGTGGTTCCCCATGAAATACATTTGGGCGTGGTGTACTTATATCTAGATATGTGAAAGTAATAACTGGTAAGTATGTCGAAGAACTTGTACAGGTCACACATAGAGCAGAAAAGTTCTTTCACTAAGAAGACGAAAGTAGTCATGTTAGAAGATTTCCAATAGTCAAAAAAGTTATAAAAATAAATACCTACATTGTTGTCAAAT
>NW_007467078.1:0-330 GCF_000475195.1 Diaphorina citri | reverse complement strand
AACGGAAAAACCATCAGTGAGAAGCTCATGTCAAATAGGTTACCAGAAAGTTGTGTATAATGTTTGTATAAACCCTTAGCCAACCTTTCCAAACCTCTTGTAAGTAAAGTGCTACTTGTATACATTTGTGACTTTTGTAATTCTTGTTTCGAAATACTTTGTATTCCATGTTAATTTCGTGTACATATCTACTGGTTTAGGATGTTTCTTTGTATTTATGTTGTGTCTAAAATTTTATTGATGTGTATAGGTCGAGCAGGTATCAAAAGTCTTTTCTAAGCGTTACCTACTTACTTTTTATGATGTGCCATTTCAATTTTTCGTTATTGT
>NW_007467077.1:0-330 GCF_000475195.1 Diaphorina citri | reverse complement strand
AGCTAACAAGTTCATAAGACTTGTGTGTATTGCTCGGAACTCGTTTAGAGGGCAAACACGACTTCACCTAATGAACCAATATACCAGAAGGTATGTGTAACACAAGCCATTATAAACAGATCAACCTGAAGTGTAAATAATAATATTAAAAAAGTGGCAATTGGCAATGGACTTTTGACGAGATGGGCGTAAAAAACTCCTCCGGGATATTTGCGTATGTTTTATGGCGCTTAAACACGTTACTGTTATGGGGTTTGTATGTAAATTATATTGGCATGTAACAGAGTGATGAGGGGAGACTATAGATATGAGTAAGATGTAAGATATCAA
>NW_007467076.1:0-330 GCF_000475195.1 Diaphorina citri | reverse complement strand
AAAAAAAAAAAAAAAAATCTGTGTAATCATTCGAGGCATAAAATCACTATAGAGTTATAGACTCTAATTGTAATCACTATAGAGCTATAGACTTTAATAAAATCTGAACCAAGGAGTATGATTCTGTTATAAGAAATTATTCTAAAGCAGCATCTCGCCAGTCTATAGTTACGTAGATTGGAGGGTAGCGCGTCCGATCCGACGCTCATTTTATCCAAAACAAAAAGGTTCGTTCTCGGAACGGCTGGCTTTCTCCTATCCTGTCCTTCTCTCTTCGCTTTCGGACGATATTATAGGTTCCAATCGATATTGATCGACTTTCGCAGACAG
>NW_007467075.1:0-330 GCF_000475195.1 Diaphorina citri | reverse complement strand
GCCCCGGGCGGGAATCGAACCCGCGGCCTAGCGCTTACAAGGCAGACGCGCTACCAACTAAGCTAACTAGGCTGGCCTGTTTTAAGTTTAAACTGTGAATTTAATCATGAAGAGGCTGTCTTATTCCTGTAGCAATTTGTGATTGTGACACACTCAAAGCAAAGTTTACAGCTACTTTTTTTTAGTCTTTTGATTATTCCAAGGAGAACACACGTATTATCGTTAGTTTTTGTTAGGAATACTAAATACCTATATGCTCGCAGCTCCCTATTATTACTTTCTATTTATTTATTGATAGTGGACTATTAAATACTGTACATAAAAAAATTT
>NW_007467074.1:0-330 GCF_000475195.1 Diaphorina citri | reverse complement strand
ATATACAAATCTGCATTCTCAATTTTCGCTGACCTCTTTTTTTTTCATCAAATTCCCTTTGTTCTCCTCGTTTATTCTGTATTCTCATGATTACACTATTTGCTCTTTCCCTGATTTCTTTTGACGTTCCATGATCTAGTTTACAGCTCTCTCTCCTTCCACTTCTCGTTTTTCTTTTGTGTACCTTCCTTTTACTTCTTTTCATGGTAAATTATTACTACTTCATTAGCTTATCTGTACCGACGTAGCTGCTTATTTATGTTGCTTTATTGGCGATCACACTTCACACTTCAAAGATATAAATATAGGTACATAGGTATCTACGGTTTG
>NW_007467073.1:0-330 GCF_000475195.1 Diaphorina citri | reverse complement strand
TGTATGCAATGATGTCCAATTTTGGACAAATTTGCAAGTAACATACCTATTCAGGACTTGTGTTGAACAGGAAATTTCACTCACACAGAGCACAATATCAATACGAACACAAAGCGAAATGCAATTGATCTATGTTAATAGAAAAGAAAATATCAAAATACATAGGTACTGCCCGGATGAGGCTGAAAAGTCCACTCTACCACAGAATAGGACCTATTATCCGTAGGTTTTCCTCAAGACAAACTCTAAAAGAATCGTCCGAACAAAAACAAGCCAAAACTTTCGTTCCATTTCATAAATTTGCACAAAACATACAAATTCCATCTCAAC
>NW_007467072.1:0-330 GCF_000475195.1 Diaphorina citri | reverse complement strand
ATATTGTGTTGTATATTAAGTTCAAGTGAAGAAATTTGGATCCATGCCCAAATATGAAAATGAGTCTGTTTCATTTTTCTTCCCTCATTTTTTCTCCTCCTTCTCCTCCTTCTCCCTTCTCCTTCTCCTCTTTTACTTTATCCTCCTCATCTCTTCCCCTCTTTTCCTCTTCTCTTTCCCTCTTTATCTCGCTCATCATACTCTTCATCTTCCTCCTCCTCCTCCTTTCTGAGTCTCTCTCTCCTTCTTTCTCTCTTCTCTCAGTTTCCCTTTTCCTACTATTCCTCTTCCTCTCTCTCCCCCCGACTCATCCTATTTGTTTTCTTTATT
>NW_007467071.1:0-330 GCF_000475195.1 Diaphorina citri | reverse complement strand
CAAAGGATGTTTAGACAAGAATGAGGTTGAAGGAGAAGAACGAGAAAGAGGAGGAGAGGGAGGAAAAGAAGAGAGAGAAAAGGGAGAAAGTATAAAAGAGAGGAAAAAATGAGGGAAGAAACACAGAAATAACAACAATCTCAAAACAATACTAAATGAAAACCAAGTGCAATCAAACTAGTACCTAACTTTGAAGATTTTTAGTCCGTCCTTCCTTTATTATTACAATAGTAATAAAAAGGTATAAGGGACCGACTATTGTATTCGCTTCGGTGTCGTCTGTCTGTCTGTCACTCTGACAGTCTGTCCCCATAGAAGGACTTATCCAAA
>NW_007467070.1:0-330 GCF_000475195.1 Diaphorina citri | reverse complement strand
TTCTGCTGTAGAAACCTATACATCATTCTCTATCACTAGAGTTATCATTGTAAAGAGACAAGCAGATAACACAAACATCATGACGAGTTCGATTCATGCAAGTGGACCCAAGGGAGAAATTTCAGTGAAAATGATGCTGAAATACCGAATGCTCGATATGTGACAACTCTATGTGTCTACATTATACTCTTGTATATTAGACAAACAAACAGCGTTGCAAAATAAAATGGAAATATTTATTGAATATAATACAAAACACATAACATTTCCATATTTTAATATGCATCATGTAAATAAATGTATGAATAACACATGTACCCGTACTCCAGA
>NW_007467069.1:0-330 GCF_000475195.1 Diaphorina citri | reverse complement strand
TGTCAATACATGAAGGCATGATGACAACATACATAGGTAATGCCCATGTCAATACATGAGGGCATAATGTGGCAGTACAAAGAATTTCACTCTCTTTCTCTCACTCTCTTGGTCTCTCGCTCTCTCTGTCTGAGCCATCCCCTAATAAAAGACTTTAGGTATATAAAAACAAAATTGAAAACCAAAGTACAAACTCCTCTAAGGAAACAACCTAAAACACAAAAACATAACATCAAATTAGTATACGAACAAAATAAAACAAAAGAACCCAAAAATAACCAAGCAAAATAAAAGAAACAAAGTAAAATCAAATAAACACAAAAAACAAAA
>NW_007467068.1:0-330 GCF_000475195.1 Diaphorina citri | reverse complement strand
TACGGATGTAACAGAGATTTATTTTCTTCTCATTCTCCACTTGGTGGTTCTACTTTTATAATAAGAAATGTTAGTATTGTTTTGCATATTTACCTACTATTGGGTGTTTTTACAATGTATTATTATTAATTATAGATGCTGTGGAACTTCCATCAATTTGTATATGAATGTTACTTCCAGATGGCTTCTTCATAAATATTATGTTTTTTGAACATGGCTGATTTTTCTGTATTGTTGATGCGGTTTTGGGCCTGAGATAAGTAGTCTCGGATCACTCGTACATATTCAATCCTATTGCCGATCACAAACGTACTGCCTTCAATGGCCTCT
>NW_007467067.1:0-330 GCF_000475195.1 Diaphorina citri | reverse complement strand
AAAAAAAAAATCTCCAATCCCGTGTATGCGAAAGAAAGCAAACACAAGATAAAATTACACGAAAATTGATTGAACGTGAACAGGAACATGTCACATAATAATGACGTTACGTCCATGATAAATGATGCTGACATGGAAGCTTCCTCTGCTTTACATGAAATACCTTACAGCTATCTGAGCTGCTACCTAGCATATTGTCTCACAGTGTCTCTACCCTATACCCTAATATCACAGAGATGTCTTACCTACCTGAAGGTACAGTATTTTCTATGGTAACAGTTCAATACGGTGCAAGGTGCACATACATATATATTGAACTGTTGAGATAAA
>NW_007467066.1:0-330 GCF_000475195.1 Diaphorina citri | reverse complement strand
CGATTTTGGCACAGTGGTGTGGGCGGGGGTTGTCACATGATGGACAGATATGCCTTTTCCTGTACTCTCCCAAGACGACGCGTCTAAATGGGAGACTCGAGGGGTCCCAACACTCAACCTTGAGGTACCCCCATCTCTTCTCGTGCTTGTCAGGTCAGTTTTGACATCAGGCGCTCGATATTTGGTCGTCACATTAGAAGATCGTGACAGGTAAGCGTTGATCTTGCTGTCCAAAGCCAAATCTTCTTCGCGCGACGATCCATCGATCTTTGAAAAGCGTTTGACACGGTCACTTCCTCCGCCGATGGAGGATATTTCGATCTTGGGCGG
>NW_007467065.1:0-330 GCF_000475195.1 Diaphorina citri | reverse complement strand
TTTTAAATTATAATATGTACAATACTTAATAGAAATAACAACAGTTCACCTATCAAACACCTTATCACCAAGGGAGAAGTTCTCTATGACGAATTCTCTTCCTTTTTTTACAAAAGAATTCGAAAGTTCTTTCTAATTGCCAGCCTAGCTTGGAGGGTAATGCGTAAGCGCTAGGTCGGGCGATTCCTACCCGGAGCGGATTTTATCCTGAACGGATAAAGTTTGTTCTCGGAACGGTTAAAGTTCGTTCTCGGAACGGCTGGCTTACTCCTATCCTGTCCTCTTTCTCGATGCCGAGATCAAACCTTCGATTTGTTCTCTCTACAACGA
>NW_007467064.1:0-330 GCF_000475195.1 Diaphorina citri | reverse complement strand
ACACAACCACGCACCACCATACAAGACTTGATTCTGAATAAAGCGCTTCAATTGAAGTCATACACAGTAAGAAATTGAAGTCATGAGTAATTACCCTGCATGAGTCACAGTAATTCCAGGTCTGTACTCGGCAATATGTTTTGACATTTAAATGAGAGGTCTGGGGTCTGATGGTTTCAGTCTAATGAGTTATTCATGTACTGAATGTTATGATTCATGAGAATTCTGACGAACTTAGAGATACTGTCTGGATTGGTGCAATTTCATATTATAAATGGACTTTATCATAATCTTCATGAACGTAGAGGACTTAGCGTACATTATTAGTTA
>NW_007467063.1:0-330 GCF_000475195.1 Diaphorina citri | reverse complement strand
AAAGTATACTCTTACTCTCTCCTTGATGACGATTCATAATTTCCTTCCGAAGTAAAATATCATAAGTTCGGCTCTCGGTGAAGTAACCCACAACCAACACAACAAACGACAAAGCAAACACCTGAATCAATATGGGTATGTAGCCCACATATTTGTCATAGGCTTCAGGTATTCGGTCTGCCAATGCTGCATAAACCTGCAGGGTAACCTCAACAACACTGGGGTGTGTCCAAAAAGTCAATGTGTTACGGGATGTCCAGAGTTTTATCTGCATGAGTCTTAGTCCCCTTGTGGCCCCAGAAGGAGCTCCCTTGGGGATAGCCAGCAATG
>NW_007467061.1:0-330 GCF_000475195.1 Diaphorina citri | reverse complement strand
GTGGGATTTTGGTTAATTATTTTGATCAACCAAATTGCAGCTTAAATGTCCTCAATGCAGTATTTACATAGCAAAAAAATACCTAAGCACCCTATTAGAAATGATGATTATTAATATTAATCAGACAGTTACCTCCTTATTACAGCTTGAAACAAGCCGCCATTACGCCACAGCTTCAAAAGACTCAACACCCGAAAACTCCTTACTAGTTCAGATCATTATTTAGAGGGGACACTTTTTCTGTGAACACTAAATGTCGGGGTATTGATAATGATGTGACGAATTATTGACATGACGGGGTACACTGAACCCAAATTATCTTCTGTACTG
>NW_007467060.1:0-330 GCF_000475195.1 Diaphorina citri | reverse complement strand
CGACAAAAATATTTAATTTCGATTGCAAATATTTCCAGGGGGGACATTCTGGTGTTCGTGTTGACTTGCGTGGGATCTAACATCTAAACCTTTACGAAGGGGTTATCCATATCCATTGACATACGAGTATACCTATCAGTTATCCATATCCACTGACATATATCAGTTATCCATATCCGCTGACATATAGGTATCAGTTTAACAGCTGACCTTTCTCGAATGAAGTTCGAGGAAAAAAAAGGTCAAACCTTGCCTCTACCAGAAAAAAATTCTCTCCATTCATCAAAATTCAAATTTAACGCCAATATTTTCATTATTAGAGATAGTCGT
>NW_007467059.1:0-330 GCF_000475195.1 Diaphorina citri | reverse complement strand
CCATCTCACAAATTTTATTCCCCGTTTTAAATTTATTTTATTCGCCCAGCTAACTACCATCAAGTCGCGCATATAACATGCGGGGGAATTCATTGAGATTTCAGTATGTGAAAATTTATTGACGCTATACAAAACGGGAATGGTTGGCACGCCTTCCTATCTAACATGCGGGATAAAAGAGCGCGCGTTTGTACAGGGAATCCCCCCCTTTGTATTGCTTACTGGGATGTTTGCGTTCCTTGAGTTGAATAAATAAGTCATAAATTCAACGGGAAAGCTGGCTTGGAGAGGGAAGAATGGGGGAGGGAGAGAAGAGGAAAAGAGTGTGAG
>NW_007467058.1:0-330 GCF_000475195.1 Diaphorina citri | reverse complement strand
CAACAATAACTTCACCCTTCGACATATTGCAAAGGACTCTTTTACTCCACTACGAAATTGAGAGAATGTAATTTTTTGCTCGTCAGACAAATTACTCTTGTAATGCAAGTATTTCAGAAGGTCCCTTCTTCCTCTTCTTTACCCAACTATCCAATTTATATAAAAGTATCAGGCTTTAATAAAGAATCTAGATGCACGGTAGTACAGTCAGGCCAAGTTCCGGTATGTATTTACAAGAAACCAAGGTAAAAAGAGGGCCACAAAGTTTCTTCAACCTTAAATGAATGGATAATCTCGTTCCCTGACCAGCTATCGAACATTATGGAAAAT
>NW_007467057.1:0-330 GCF_000475195.1 Diaphorina citri | reverse complement strand
ACTTGCATATCAGTAAAGATTTAAGAAATTTGGCAGTAAAAGATTTGAAACTGCGACTCTACGTCTAGTCCTCCTAAGGATTCAAGGACATAAGCCAAGTAAGTCGAGTTAAGAGGGAACATAATGCATTCTCATGAGAACTTTGAGAAAAATAACTTCAATCCCTATCGCTATATCGGACTCTTTTACACCAAATCTGGCACAAGTATCACATCACCATGAAGGACGGACGATTCATACGTCATCGTCATGAAGAGCGTTACTGGGTTAAGAGAAAGAGAACACATGGGCGATAAATTCTTACATTTGTTATCAATTAGATGAGAATTA
>NW_007467056.1:0-330 GCF_000475195.1 Diaphorina citri | reverse complement strand
AAGCATCCGCCGCATCTCCATCCCCATTGACAAGCAGAGGAGGTAAAGCTTTCACTTCTGACACCATGTTGAGTTGGAGTTCTAATGTAGTAAGAAAAGATCACTTTGAAAATAGAACATTGGAACGAATTTATTTTGTGTAGACTCACCAGAGTGAAAACCAAGACTGAGGATTGAATCAATTCACTCTAGCCAATATTGGATATTGGAAAACCGAAATACACTGGTTCGAAACCACCATCATACACAACAAAAGATATGCTGTCCAGAGCTCCATTATCATTGGAAGAGACAAGTCTTGACAATGATGAGATTATTGATATTGATCAT
>NW_007467055.1:0-330 GCF_000475195.1 Diaphorina citri | reverse complement strand
ATACCGCGAACAAAACGCGAATACCGCGAACAAACCGCGAATACCGCAAACAAACCGCGGATACCGCGAACAAACCGCGGATACCGCGAACAAAACGCGAATACCGCAAACAAACCGCGAATACCGCGAACAAAACGCGAATACCGCGAACAAAACGCGAATACCGCAAACAAACCGCGGATACCGCGAACAAAACGCGAATACCGCGAACAAACCGCGGATACCGCGAACAAACCGTGAATAGGTGACTTTTCACAGAAGAATCGATGAGGACCTTCCACTTATGAAAATGAAGGGGAAATGAGTAAATTAAGTCCAAACTTCAAACCT
>NW_007467054.1:0-330 GCF_000475195.1 Diaphorina citri | reverse complement strand
ATCTAACTTATGAGCCATATTGTCTGAACCAAAGTAAAGTCTCGTCCAACGTACAATAAAGAAATAAAACCACAAGATAGAAACAATAGCTGATATTCATAATTAGTCCTACTCTGTATAACCCAAAGAAAAGATTATAATTATCCTTTCCGTTCTTCTAATCTGAAATTCATCGCTCCGCACGGGAACTTAATACCTGTGAAAATTTCTCACAGGTATTAAGTTTCTTATCTTGAATACCAAGATTTTGAGGAGTAGGTACTTTTGATAAGAAATCCACGAGAGAGAATAATTTAATAAATCTGAATATTTCATACTTTCTATTTCAAT
>NW_007467053.1:0-330 GCF_000475195.1 Diaphorina citri | reverse complement strand
AAGGAATAATTCTAGCATGTTCAGGAGTTGAAGCAATAATTTGGACGTCCTGTCACAATGTTTTCAAGAATCTCTTCAGTGCTATTACTCATATTATCATCCTCAATTCCTTGTCTTGCTTGTTGTGCAAATCCTGCATAAAAATCCTTAAACATGTCCAATGCTCCTTCTGGTTCATCAATCTCAAAGTCAGATGTGTTTCCCTCTGATGAAATCTGTAAAACTTCCTCATCTGTTAACTTGGCCATGATAACTGAAAAGGAAGCAAAATGATAAACATTGTTAATTTGGAAAATGTTTGTCTTCATAATGGACCAATGTCCACAGAGG
>NW_007467052.1:0-330 GCF_000475195.1 Diaphorina citri | reverse complement strand
GGCACGGGGGTGCTTACAACTTCCTGTTGCCTGGAAGACTATGGTTCATTCTCGAGGTATAGAGGGTAAAGTTTGGGCACTATGTTGAGATGAGGAACATACCTATGTATAATATGTATTTTGAGATGAGGTAGGTACACATTTATTTTGAGATGAGGGGAACACATGTATTTTGAGTTGAACATTAGGAATCATGCATGTTGAAATGAGCCACATAGGCACATACATAAAGGTGTGTCTAAACATTGTCGACTATGTGTGGACAGAGCTTACTATAATATATTAGGTTCTACTCCAATATATTTGTGACGTATGTGAGGACACAGCTTC
>NW_007467051.1:0-330 GCF_000475195.1 Diaphorina citri | reverse complement strand
TCTAGAAATAGGTTAGAATTAGTATGAGTGAGTGAGTGAGTCAGTCAGTTACACAAGGGGCTGTATATATTTAGGAGTACAAAAAATAAGGAATCCAATGGTGAAAACCGCATCTTCCTAGCTCATCTAGAAGTAGGTTAGAATTAGTATGAGTGAGTGAGTGAGTCAGTCAGTTACACAAGGGGCTGTATATATTTAGGACTCCCTTGCTTACGGTCGCGCTGCGCGCTCCCGGGGGCTTTGCGAGATAGTGCATGGGGTCGCGCTTCGCGCTCCCTTGGCTTCGCCCCTGAAAACTAATATCGTCCCTGAGTTTTGTCTCGAAGAAAT
>NW_007467050.1:0-330 GCF_000475195.1 Diaphorina citri | reverse complement strand
GGATAAAGTACTAGAAGAGAGAGTTACCACTTACCATACACAACAAGAAGCACAGAAACCATTTTATACACATGTACATTGTACAATGTACAGTTGTACACGAAGATTTTCTTCAAGACCAGAAAAATAAAAGCCTTGGAGACCAATATTGAACTCGACCTCAAAGACATCAACCAAAAGTGAACAAGACCTAGCATCACCAGACCAAGAAAAAGTCATCAGAAAACAAATCCGCAATGAACTCCAAGGCACGTTGTTCAATCTAGATCTGAAGTTAAGCACTGAAACACATGCCATAAAAGCAATGATTGATACAACCATCAGCTCCAG
>NW_007467049.1:0-330 GCF_000475195.1 Diaphorina citri | reverse complement strand
CTAAAAATAATATTCCAAGCTAAGTAAGTAGTCTGGCAATTTCCTTGTTTTTGGCTCTAAAAATAATATTCCAAGCTATGTAGACAGGGAATTTCCTTGTTTCAAGAGGTTTTTGGATGTAAAAATGAATTTTCCTTGTTTTTGGCTCTAAAAATAATATTCCAAGCTATGTAGACAGGGAATTTCCTTGTTTCAAGAGGTTTTTGGATGTAAAAATGAAAATACCTCGATTTTTCTTTCCTTTAGCCACGTTTATCCGAGTCCAGTTTATCCAGGTTTGACTGTGGTGCAATTGTATTCAAAGTTGAGAACTGATGTACATTTTATTTC
>NW_007467048.1:0-330 GCF_000475195.1 Diaphorina citri | reverse complement strand
TGACAGAGACGCTGGCCCACTTATTACTGCTGCCAAATTTTTGGTTAAAACTTGGCGCCATTTACCCTGGGGCCACACTGCCCGATTTTGAAGTAGGGATTTACTTCAAACTGGTTAAAATCTTGAAGTATGGATTTACTTCGAGCTGGTTAAAATCTTGAAGTATGGATTTATTTCAAGCTGGTTAAAATCTTGAAGTATGCATTTACAGATTTACTAGTAGAGGTGTTTTTTGACCATGTACATCTTCTTCCTTTTACTATTTTTTATTAATTAGTTGGATTTTAAGGTGGTTGAAAAATGTTCCAAAATTAGGGAACTGGGTCTTTA
>NW_007467047.1:0-330 GCF_000475195.1 Diaphorina citri | reverse complement strand
CAATTATTCGTGTTAATGCTCAGGTATTTCGCGAGTCTAGAGGTTATCAGGAGTTATGACAGCACAAGAACTTCTATCCTAATACTGAATGGAGACTCACATGTGAAAGTACTACATGCATAGTGGAAGAAACGTGATCAACATAGTGATCTCTTCGTATTTGGTAGCAAGATGTAAACCAATTTATATTCACATTCAAGGTTAGGTAATGAATTTTAACGTTGCTAACACTGCATTTAACTCGTCCGTAATTACAATCATCAATTCATCAAATCGGGCAATTATGTTCTCATTTTACGATGGCTTAAAAACATATACATAGGTAGGTAT
>NW_007467046.1:0-330 GCF_000475195.1 Diaphorina citri | reverse complement strand
GCGAGTTCAAACACAAATATCTCGGCAAGTACACGACGGATTTTAAAATCGAAAACAGATTTGTGAATGTGATTTTTGGCCGCTTCGTTTTATTTATGTTAGGTTGAATTATTTTTTACATGAGAGTCCTCAATTATTTTTCCGCTAGAGTCTCACTGATCTCACAATCTAGAGACGTTGTATCGAGGGAAATAAAGGTTCACTTACAGTGCCGCCAACTGAGTTGATCAACTAACAAATACAGACTAACTCCATATTAATTCCTCCACAAGAGGATCACAGATAAGTTGTATCGTGCCTTCAACTGAGTGGTCAAAAGGACTTTAGCCC
>NW_007467045.1:0-330 GCF_000475195.1 Diaphorina citri | reverse complement strand
CTTTTTTGACCCTTTCTACAACAGGTCTATTATTTTCTACAACATTAATATTATTTACTACTAATATTATTTTCTACAACAAGTCTATTATCTGTTATCTGTTTTGATGACAACGACACCATACGATTGTACAAATGTACACATACCAACAGGGTGTCCACCAATGTATGATCCACTCAAATTGCTCCGAATCTGTTGGAGTTTTCGAAAAAAAATTCTTTGATTTTCGCAAAGAATTCGCAAAATTCTTTGATTACCTGCCTCGGTAGCGTAGTGGTCAAGACGCTCGCCTGGTAAACAGGAGGGCGTGGGTTCGATCCCAGCCGAGGC
>NW_007467044.1:0-330 GCF_000475195.1 Diaphorina citri | reverse complement strand
AAGAAGAAGAAGAAGAAGAAGAAGAAGAAGAAGAAGAAGAAGAAGAAGAAGAAGAAGAAGAAGAAGAAGAAAGGATTATGAGGCATTTCCATATTGTATTAGAATATTCCTATGGTGAACTACTATAAAGTTATAAACTAATAAACGAGACTTCATTGGAATTGCTGACAAAAGGGACTTTTTAATCCCCTGACTGCACGCCCCGGGGACACCAAGTGAGTCTAACCCCCCGGGACACCAAGTGAGTTTAAACTTGGTTTAACTCTCGGATTAAGCAATTGCTTGATTTTTAAAAATCCAAAATTTTTAGCCAATCAGATTGCTTAATCC
>NW_007467043.1:0-330 GCF_000475195.1 Diaphorina citri | reverse complement strand
TTAGTTCATTTCGTGACACTCAAAGTGTCAAAAAGGACTTTTCCGCAAATACTTGATACTGTTTTAGTTCATTTCGTGGTACTCGAAGAGTCAAAAAAGACGTCTCGACTCTTCTTCTTCTTTTCCCGTGTTCATACTGGGCTGGGTCGGCGTCTTTCGTCAGCCTCTCAATCAGCCTTAGGGTAATTGCTTTGGGCTGACTTTTGGTTTTGGCTACAAAAAAATTACGAGTGGACGCCCTTCGCACTCAAACACTCGGAAAGTAATTCCTGACAAATACTCGATACAATTTTTATTTAATTTTGCCTAGTTGTTCGTTTAATTCACAGC
>NW_007467042.1:0-330 GCF_000475195.1 Diaphorina citri | reverse complement strand
GCACTAAAAACTGACCATCGAAATTTTGACCCGATTACATTACTTTCCTTCCTATAGGATAAGGAAAGTAAAAAGGTCCCTATTATTTGTCATCATTGAAGTAGCGACCAGTGGCGGCATTACCAGTGTAAAAAGGTTATTGGAATATAGAAATTGATTGCAAAGGAGCCACTTTGTATTGTAATGCTGTGGAGACCACAAAAGTTGTGAAAAAGCTCTGCTTAACCACAAATATTAATGATTGATTTATTGACTGACTGACCGATTGATTATTTGATTCGTTGATTGATTTTTTTTTTTTTTTTTTTTTTTTTTTTTTTTTTTTTTTTT
>NW_007467041.1:0-330 GCF_000475195.1 Diaphorina citri | reverse complement strand
AAGCTCAAAAGGAATAAGCGGTTCTTAGAACTTTACCTTTAGCCCCAAGTCGCTCAAATTTTGCAGAGAGGTTACATATTGGAGGATCAAAAGTGTCCGGGGGCCGGACCTCGAAAAATGTACGGTTCGGACACTATTCCAAGCCAAAACTTTGAAAAAACAAGAGGTTGACAGAGGGAATTGTAACTGCTAAGGTCACATCGTCCCGAAGCGAAGAGAGAAGGACACGATAGGCGAATGCCAGTCGTTCGCAAATCTATTTAGGATAAACTTCGACCCGGGCAAGAGTCGAACCCAAGGCCTAGCGTTTGTATACTTACTCAGTTCTTC
>NW_007467040.1:0-330 GCF_000475195.1 Diaphorina citri | reverse complement strand
GGTAGAATATAATGAAAATTGCTATATGCGGGCTTAAGGCTACTATTTCTTCATCCCCATTTTCTGGACATTTTTTTAGTCTCGTTCCCTCCCTTCATTTTCTCTCCCTCTCCCTTTCTCCCTCTCCCTTCCTTTTCATTGTAGTCTCTTTTTCCCTTCCTTTCCTTTCTCTCTCTCCCTCTCCCTCTATCAATTCCCTTTCTCTCTCCTTTCTTTCTCTGTCTCCCTACCTTCATATCCCCTCTCCCTCTCTCTCACTCACACACTCTGTCAACGTACGAGTAGATAATTATACTCTCTTAAATTTTATACCTACCATCCACCTTCCGT
>NW_007467039.1:0-330 GCF_000475195.1 Diaphorina citri | reverse complement strand
TCGTAATCTTCCGCGGAGGTGTTCCTCAAGATGGACAAGAGGAGAAGGACATGGATCAGTGTTGAGAACATCCTCAGCAGTCTGGTAGTTACGGAGAAATTTTGAGCGCTGTACCCTGACCTGTTTGATAATATCACTAGAGTGGCTACTATTTTACTCATGTTATGCTTAGCAATGGATAATAATAATAATACAGCCATATCGATCTCTTGCGAGATGCGGCCTTCTCAAGAAATTTGTAGATTATGATGTCAAGTAATTATGTAGATTACGCTTCCAGAATTCGCGGTCTTGAGCGGATTTTTGCCAGTTCTTGCCAACTACTCCTTT
>NW_007467038.1:0-330 GCF_000475195.1 Diaphorina citri | reverse complement strand
CGGAAGTTGCAGAGCCTCAAGTTGTCCAACTGGCGGATGTCGCTCGACGATTACGAGAAGACGCTCAAACAGGTGGGTGACGGGTACATGGATCAAGAACGTAATGAAGGTAGCAACTAGCATTTACCACTTCCCGTTTGAAAGGAGACTATAGAGAGATCAGCCATGTTGTTAGTTCGTGGTGTTTTTTTTAGGAGGTTTAGGAGGAGGAGATTAGGAGGATTGGGACGTGATATTAGTTGCTCCGAAATGATACCCTAAACTTCCATTTTATTGGCTGTGAAGCAATGTTCCTTTCCAATATGACGTCCGACACCCACAAGGATAATG
>NW_007467037.1:0-330 GCF_000475195.1 Diaphorina citri | reverse complement strand
AGAAGGACAAGAAAAAGAACAAGAGGAACATTGCCCAAAGCTGTTGTCTTCATCTTGTTCAGGTATTTTCCCAACAAGTAGGTATACCTAAACCTATAACACACATAAATAGGTAGGTACCTAATACCATGTGCAATAATTATTGTGCATAAATGCAACTATACAAGCATTAGCATAATATATAACTTTTCTATATCGAGCTATTTTTTATGGTTTTATAATTTATAATGAGTAACGAGCATACCCATTATGCTTTGATTTTTATCTAATTGACTTCTATATTAGATTTATTACAAGAGGCAAGGCGCAATCCGCTCTCAGATCGGTCAA
>NW_007467036.1:0-330 GCF_000475195.1 Diaphorina citri | reverse complement strand
TAAATTAGGAATTAAAAATACATTTTCAGAAAAAGCTCTTCCGCTTTTTCTTACAATATCTTGATCTGAAAATGTTGTAAAGGAGAATATTTTCCTGCAGGAAAAAGGGGACGTTCAGTATGGTGGAAAATCATAAAGCTCGATATAAAAAGAAAAAAAAGCTGATTACGAAATTAAACAAGAGAATTTAGAAAATGCATTTTACATAAACCAACATGGTAGAAGTATCATATAAGTATCATCAATGTCTTGAAGTATTCTTTAGAATCGTCCCCTGCACAATGTCCTCAAATTAACCAACCATTCCATGGAATTAATTTCAATATCGAT
>NW_007467035.1:0-330 GCF_000475195.1 Diaphorina citri | reverse complement strand
GACCTGGTCATTTATGATGCAGGGGTGGATCCACATCAACACGATGAACTGGGCAAGCTCAACCTCACTGACCATGGTAAGTGTATATCATCCTCTGCACGAATTTCGTCCGAAGTTACCATTTTCTTCGTTGGCAATGCGAATTTTATCCTAAAAGGCCAAGGTTCGTTCTCGGAACAAAAGACCTTATAAAAACAGTGATGTTAAACCTCTGAAAAAAAAAAAAAAAACGCTGGGTCGCGGGTTCGATTCCCGCCCGGGGCGGATTTTATCCTAAACGGATAATGTTCGTTCTCGGAACGGCTGGCTTTCTCCTATCCTGTCTTCCTT
>NW_007467034.1:0-330 GCF_000475195.1 Diaphorina citri | reverse complement strand
CAGACGGTCTGAAGCTTTTTCCGCCACACACGTTCCACTGGTCTGAGCATGTGTACCTGGTCTGAGGAGGGAAAAACCCCCGTCACTAAAACCCGAGGTACATATGTAATCAACTAGTCCAATTGTGCACCAAACTTATAGCTGGCTACTTACCTACAGGTAGGTAATTTAATTGGGTATGGATAAGTCAGTACCTACAAAAGAAATAGGTACCTAGGTATGTACCTACAAATAGGTATCTCGTAAAATTTGCAACGTGACTCCCTGCAGATCTCACAAGATTCTAGTAGGTTATAGGTACCTGGGAAAGAATATAGATAATAGGTAGAA
>NW_007467033.1:0-330 GCF_000475195.1 Diaphorina citri | reverse complement strand
ATACGACAGAGAGTCCAAGAACAGAAGTCGATGCAGCCAGAACCGGAGTCCTGACCCGAAGTACACGCGTTCGATGCCGTCAAATGCGCCGTGATCCTAAAGGAGTAAAAGAGTAAGAATAAGACGACTTGTGTTGGGAAATAGCAAAGGTTGAGTGCAAAGGGCATCAACTCGTAAACATTTTGTAGTCAAAAACAAATGTCAACCCAAACCAAACACCTAGAGCTGATTTGGAGGCTGACGAAAAGCGCCAACCCGTCTGAACACGAGAAAAGGCAAGGAATAATAATAATAATAATAATAATAATAATAATAATAATTGAGCATCAT
>NW_007467032.1:0-330 GCF_000475195.1 Diaphorina citri | reverse complement strand
AGTAAGACCCACCTAAGGCCGGCCACTCACGCTCCGATCCGTCCGGCTTAAGTGTGTCCTACGGTCGAATCTCGAGTGGCCGGTCTAAATCCTAAAAGTCGGAATGAAAATGTAGACAATGTCTACTAGATATATCCACCCACTCGTAGGAGTCGTAGGCTTAGTATTTCTACTATTACTAGACATACCCATTCGTAGGCGTAGTTTTGCAACTTCGGCACTGAGATTTCTAGCCATACACACGATCTATGTCTTGTTTGTTTTATACATGAATTCCTACCATTGTATGCTCGCGTACTAATTATTGACTTGAGAATAATTATTATTTGC
>NW_007467031.1:0-330 GCF_000475195.1 Diaphorina citri | reverse complement strand
TTCGAATTTCCCGCCAACTTTACACGCAAAAAGTCCGACGATGTCCTACGATGGCCCTGTTCATAACCACGGCCTGAACCCGGAACCTTCGGTGTGCAAGCCGAGTGTGATAACCACTCGGCCAAGGAGGCTGCTCCTTTAAAGAAATATTAGAATAGAATAGAACTATACCTTGTTTATGCTGCCCAAATAGGACTAAAAAGTCCCTTTATCCCAACAGTCTAAACAAGGTTTCGTTTGTTGTGAAGGATACACAGAATAAATACATTATTATCGAATAACAACTTGTTACTCCCCCGGGGATTGAACCTGGGACTTTGGGTATGCTAG
>NW_007467030.1:0-330 GCF_000475195.1 Diaphorina citri | reverse complement strand
AGTGTAGACCTCACTGCTGGGACATATTTCTAGTGTAGAAGATCGAGCTGTCTGGAGACCGGAGTGTCAGGGGTGGTCCTGCGTTTAGAAAGGATGTCAGACTGATATATCAAATTAAATTATTAAATGCCAGCCTAGTTCGCTTGGTTGGTAGCGCGTCTGCCTTGTAAGCGCTAGACCGTGGGTTCGATTCCCGCCCGGGGCGGATTTTAACCTGAACGGGTAGTGTTCGTTCTCGGAAAGGCTGACTTGCTCCTATCCTGTCTTCCTTCTCTCTTCGATTTCGGGACGATAAGACCATAGTAGTTACAGTTCCCTCTGTCAAACCTC
>NW_007467029.1:0-330 GCF_000475195.1 Diaphorina citri | reverse complement strand
GCTTCAAATCGAAGCCACAACCTCAAGCTTGTGAGTCAATGTTGTATCACTTACCAGAGGAGTCCAGCCTGCGTTATCCTTCACATTGGGATTCATATTGTTCTTCAGTAGGGATAGTACTTTGTTTGTGTCTTTCTGAAAACCAAAACCAATCCGAGTTTACCTACTTGAAACATTCAAGTTCAAAGAAATAATTATTTTATGGAGCTCTTACACTGCTTCAGAACCTAAAACAGGAGAAATCTACATTTTTTAACATACAACTCATGAGGAATATACAAAACTACAATGAAGTAAGAAATGGGCAGATTTGACAAGGGACAAGAATGC
>NW_007467028.1:0-330 GCF_000475195.1 Diaphorina citri | reverse complement strand
CACATAGAATAGCTCTCCTAGAACCTAATCCTGACCAGGATTAAATGATAATCCGAGTTTAAAATTCGGCCCTTAATCTTCCAGAGACATAACGCCTATTTACTTTTCAGAATCTATGAAACGATTTCAGCCTTTATCTTTTGAAGCCAAAGTTCCAACCCTGGACTTATCAGGTTTGGGAAGAGGCCATTTTGGATTTCCAATTCAACAAGCTAGGAGTTGCTTACTTAATATTAAGTATCCAATGCTTACTGGTAAGCAGGCCCTGATCTTTTCTTGGCAAAGCGCGAACTTTTATTTGAGTTACATTAGAAAATTCCCCCTCCTCCT
>NW_007467027.1:0-330 GCF_000475195.1 Diaphorina citri | reverse complement strand
AACCCATCCCTTGGGGCAGTTGCCCCAACAGCTAAGCCACAGAGTGGGCTTTTTGTGCATGATACAGGTTGTTGCTAATGGTTTCGTCAACTGATGAACTCAGACGCTAAATTTAGCCAAAAAGGGCAGCCCTCATAATTAGGCTTGCCAAATATCCAAAATGTCGATTCGGGACATAATCGCGAAATCCGTGAACATAATCGCGAAATCCGCGAACATAATCGCGAAATCCGCGAACATAATCGCCAAATACGCGAACAAAATCGCCAAATCCGCGACCATAATCGCCAAATCCGCGAACAAAATCGCCAAATCCGCGAACATAATCGC
>NW_007467026.1:0-330 GCF_000475195.1 Diaphorina citri | reverse complement strand
CACTCGCGATGCAAGTTTAAATCCAGCCAGACTTGACTTGCAAGTGTATATCCAGCCTTTATCCAGCCCTCAGATCCAGCCACACGTGATGTCAGCGCATGCGCAGAGCAAAACACGTCACCGGCTTTTTTTCTCTAAGTCAGCCATATTGCGATTAATTTTCCAAAAATTCCAAACGTTTTAAACTTTTAAAGAAATTAAGAAATTTCGTGTTTTAATTTTAGGTATTAAAAACTAAAGACAGTTTATTTAAATTATAATATAGTGACATTTTATACTCTTTTTTCATTCTATTTTTATTAGTAAGAACTTTCCTAGAGTTCATTGTCA
>NW_007467025.1:0-330 GCF_000475195.1 Diaphorina citri | reverse complement strand
TAAGCGACATGAGTACAGACTATCAACAATCTCTTGATACACCCAGTACACACTCAGATTCTCAAGACATGCATTCTATATACATTAGGGAGACAACATCCTATCCTCAGCCTAATCCTTTGTCTTGCAACGAACCGCAGTCCCAGCGTATTCGTCGCCCAAATCCTAGATATGTAGGACCAGATTGGGATGTTTAGGTTTCATCTTTGCTTTGATATAGGTACTGTGTGTACAAAAAAATTCCAATTTATCCTTTAATTATCTTGCAAAATAATCTAACCTTTTTGATTATCAAGATTAACCCTTGTTGTTTATCCAGACCAAATTTAT
>NW_007467024.1:0-330 GCF_000475195.1 Diaphorina citri | reverse complement strand
TCCCTTGGGCTATATGTTCACATTTCTATACAAAGTTATCTGTGTGTACTTTTGTATACGCCCCATTGTATTTATTAGTAACTTCAATGAAGAACGAGATCTGATGACGGATTGGATTTGGAAACTGGACAAATTTCATTACACGTTCATGTTGTCCAATATAACAACACTTACGATTCTTCTCATTCATACTAACAAGATATCGAAGCTCAATGAAGTCATCGGAGAGATCCATTCAGTAGACATCGCTCTCATCTCACATGATATCATCAGTAGACAGGAGTTGAAGTTTCTCAAGTATCGGGAGGTTAAATACTTCATTCTGGTAAT
>NW_007467023.1:0-330 GCF_000475195.1 Diaphorina citri | reverse complement strand
GCCCTGTCCTACATCTATGATCATTATGAGATTATGATAACGCAACGTCGAGATTTCATTGGAAAATTTCCAAGTTTGGAGTGCACTCAGTACACTCATTACAAGTGCACCCACTCTCCATCTGTCCGGGAAAACCTCTCAACCAGTCTCTACCCATACATGTTTATAGGTATTGTTTATAAACGGCTCATTGGTCACGCCTCCATAAGAAAAAAAGTAATGGAAGTATTCTATTCACATCTGTTGAATTAAATTAAATCTGTCGTGTTTCATAGAAGGAACTGTAACAACGGAGGTCTTATCGTCCGTAAATCGAGAAGAGAAGATAAG
>NW_007467022.1:0-330 GCF_000475195.1 Diaphorina citri | reverse complement strand
ACATATTATGGATATTGTGAAAGACTAAGAAAAGAGTTCTTCTACACGGATAAAAGATAGGTCTTGAATAACCTGTAGGTCGTGGCTCTCTCAGCAAATTAGTTTACTTATCGGATATCTTTTCGGACAAGAGACAAAATTTTGTAGCCAAAACCAAATGCCAGCCAAAAGTGATCAACCGCTGATTGAGGGCTGACGAAAAACGCCGACCTCGTCTAAACACGGGAAAAGACGAAGAAAAAAAAGGAGATGGACTATTTATCCGGAACACCCTGTATATATAGAAGATTGTTGATAAATTGTGTCATAAGACCGTGTTGGGGAGCCAGG
>NW_007467021.1:0-330 GCF_000475195.1 Diaphorina citri | reverse complement strand
ATAAAATTAAAATACAAAATACAACTTGAAAGTGCAGAAAAATCACTTCGAGAAGGAGAAAAAGAATGAAAAAGAAGAAGCAGAAAGAGGAGGGAAAAAAGCTGAAGAAGAAGAAAGAAAAATGCAAGAAGAAAAATAGAAAAAGCAAGACGAAGAAGAAGAAGAAGAAGAAGAGAAGAGGAATAAGAAGAAGAAGAAGAAGAAGAAGAAGAAGAAGAAGAAGAAAGAAAAAGCTGAAGAAGAATACAAAAAGAAAGAGAACTCGTATGCTGATGATGTACTAGTACATAAAAGTCACAAGTGAGAAAGAAAAAGAAAGAAGGGGGAGAG
>NW_007467020.1:0-330 GCF_000475195.1 Diaphorina citri | reverse complement strand
TCAGCGTATTACTTTCAAATAACAATAAATAGGTAATTTTATTCACAATAACAACTTGAAATGTCACAATGTCTTCTACAAACTTCTACTATAACTTTATACAAATTGTCTCTTTTAGGTACTTCAAAAACTACCTATTATACACTTTTAACAGTTTTAACTATAACTTCTCTACTAATAACTTCTTTAAATGTCTCTTTTCTAATATCTCTAAAAAACTTCAATTGAAAACTTCTACTAAAAAACTTCTCCAAAATTAGGCTTCTCGAAATAGGCTTCCTAAATTTTCTCTAGACTCTTCTCAGGACAAATTTTCTACGAACTGAAAAA
>NW_007467019.1:0-330 GCF_000475195.1 Diaphorina citri | reverse complement strand
GAGAGTCTGTGAGACCCGCAAAAATTTGTAGAGAGACAGAATGATAGCCAGCCGTTCCGAGAATGAACCTTACGTACTGTTTGGGATGAAATGTAACCTGGACGGGAATCGAACCCGCGACCTAGCGCTTTCAAGGGAGACTACCCTCCAAGGTGGCTCATTCATTTGAATATCTACCTCACCTCATAGGCCTAATACTTACTTTGTACCTTGTATGACACGTACCATTTTCTAATTGAAATTCAAACACAGACCTTTTCATCGCAATGGAAAACCAAAGCCCCCGGGGTAGACATAAAGCCATGTTGAGGGCCTTTATACCCTCTGTAC
>NW_007467018.1:0-330 GCF_000475195.1 Diaphorina citri | reverse complement strand
TGCGCACCCTGTATATTGACATTTGGTTACTTACCCTCTGGTGAGCCCATACGACTTGCTTGCAATGTTCCACAGCATGACATTTCTTGGCGATTCTAAGAAAGGAAAATGAAATATCATTATTAAATTAATGAAAAATTTGGTAACCCCAATTCCCAAAACACTTGTAGTTTGATATACTATTCATATCACTCAAAACTAATCAGTGGGTCTTGAAACCGAAAACTAAATTGAAAATTTATTTAAAAAAATAATAATCCTAACTAAATTTAATCATGTAGGTAGGTATCTGATTTTTTTTTTTTTTTTTTTTTTTTTTTTTTTTTTTTA
>NW_007467017.1:0-330 GCF_000475195.1 Diaphorina citri | reverse complement strand
AGGAGGGAAAGAAGAAACATGGGAAGGGAGAAGAAGAGATGTAGGAAGAAGGAAGGAGATGTAAGCCGTGTAAGGTGTGAGTGAGGAGGGATAGAGAATAGGAAGGAAGGAGAGATGGGAGGGGGAAAGGAAATAGGGAGGGAGGACATGTAGGAGAGCGAGGGAAGAAGATATAGGAAGGGAAGAGGAGAGGGGATGGAATGTTTTGTAAAGACAGAAGGTGTACAGTGGGGCCCATGTGATGTGAAAAGTGAACTACCCCACTCTGTTTGCCTGGTTTTATTTCTACTAAGTTTTGCACTCACGAGGCCTAAGTGCACCTCAAAGGAG
>NW_007467016.1:0-330 GCF_000475195.1 Diaphorina citri | reverse complement strand
AAATTTCCGCCCTGGCGCGAATTCGAACCCAGCCCTTCCAGGTTGAGAGCCAGGGCCCTTGACCACTCGGCCACTCTATGAAAATTGGCTCTCAGCTTCATCACAAATATCCATGACTTCGATTAGACTATTATACAGAGTTCTCACAAATGGCTCTACCATGATAGAGTGCCCACGATGTAACTAATGGCAAGTGTAACACCGTACACTGCTCTTAGCTGAGGTGATAGGACGGAAGATGACGCTGAAACGAATCAAAATACAAATTAAATTCATCAAAATGTCCATTGGACAACACATAAGACCGTAAACCTGGCCTTGAGACTGGGT
>NW_007467015.1:0-330 GCF_000475195.1 Diaphorina citri | reverse complement strand
GACATGCTGAGCACATTGCATACTCAAAACAGTTTCTAGGCATTCATAAAAAACAATATTTTTGTAATCATTAACCCCAGGGGTAAACAAGGCCCAAAAACTTAAGAACAAATTTATTTGCGCTGGAAATATATACCTACCTAGGTAGGTAGGTAAAATAAGTCCTTACTACCTACAAATACCTAAATAATGATTTACCTATAGCGTTTTCCATCTTTTCTCAGGCTCTTGATAAGTTATTGCTCCCACTCTTATTTTGACTTTATAAGATATCGATTCGCTACGTAATAAATAAATAATATTTTCAACGTGAATGTTATGGCAATCACG